>NW_024044459.1:80652-138634 GCF_014851395.1 Micropterus salmoides | reverse complement strand
CGAAAAAAAGTTTTGGTAGAAATGGGTGGGCCTATACCAGGAGATTCAGCTTGATCCCCTGAACTTGTGGATGTAAGTTTCTGATAATTAATAAAAATAAACTATTCAGTGGAGCATTTGGGATGAATTTCAGTTTAAAGAGCTGGTATTATGATCATTTTCTGGTTCAAAATCCTATTTAGGGGTTGTACCAGAACAGGCTTACATGGTTTAATTTTCTGTGGTGATACATCTGGTCTCTAAATGATCTTTGTTGGGAGTTGCACATGCGCAGTTCCTAGTTGAGGACTGGTAGCCAATCAGAAGCAGAGAACGGCGGGTCAGTGAGAAGCTTGTGAACAGGCTTCAGTTCAGCTGTACACGTTGCCGACCAGCTTGCCAACATGGGCTGGAGCAAGAGTTTCAGAGTGGTATAGCAGACCTAAATTTATAGTTATGCAATTTAATAAATTTGTGAGAATTAATACCAAATTATGAATTTTAATATTCATAAAATCAAAATTTATTCCTCATTTCAGGGCACCACTGGAGCTGTTATAATCCTAGAGTCTCCGGACCTCTAGGTAGTTTTGAATAATTATACAATTATTACTAGTGATCAGTTAGTTAATAATCGCTCAATTATCTTAAATCAGTCAGTCAGTCTCATATCTAAAGGCTCAATTCTCTTGGCAGGAACTATAAATAGGCAACACACACAGCTCTTGATTATATTACAGTGAATTTATCTCTAACTAATGTATAAAGATGGTTGGATACAGGGAACATAAACATTTGCTGAACAATGAGCCTGGAGGTTCGATTGTGGGAAGCATTTGACTCATACGGCATAGAAGAGCTACTGAAAGTAAACTAATGCTGTGATTTTAGGAGTTAAGAGGGGAATCTGATCACAGAACGTGTGTTAAGTCTTACTGCTTGTCGACAGCCTGCTTTTGGCTGTTGCACGGGTCCCACGCTAGCTGCCGATCCTGGCTTTTTCTAGGGATTCTCCAGGGTTCTCCGTGTCTGATTGAAAACGCCCCTCGTCTGGAAATTCGGCTGTTTTCAGGTTTCCTTCGTTGTAGCTGGCGAGACCACGTGGCTTGGTCTGACCTCGGTGAAGTTGGCTCGACGAAAAAGGCTTAAAATGGAACTTGGTCGTTCCTGAATTAGTCCAGTGTAACTTAACGGACTGATAACCTTAACAAACAAAATAAAAAAAAAATAAAACAAACTGAAGGCAGATCGATGTCTCGGCACTTCAGGTGTGTAGCTTCAGACGAAACAAAAGCCTGTTTCGCTGGCCGAGTCTGAGGGCGTTGCCTGGCGAGGCACGCCAAACACGTGCCGAAGCGTCCAGAGGGCCGAGCAGAGTGGAAGAGCCAACAGCGAAGAGAAGAGGGCGAAGCGAGGTCGCGTGTCGTTCTTTTGTTGCCTGGAGCGTGGTTCCCCAGGGGGCGTCTCAGGTTTCCCAAGGGACTGTCTTTCTAAACTTAATGTCTAAAAAGAAATCTATTTGCACGTATTATAATCAAATATTTTCCACAATCGAGCCTCAATGGTTGAACGGTTGTACTGTTCTAAGCATTTGGTAACAGGAAACAGTTGTCACATTATTGGTCAGGATATTTATACATTTAACGACGAGGGCATGTAATACTTATTTCGTCCACTTGGGGAGCTCAGGTTACATGAGGAAAGCTTGGATTACATTAGATGAAGGAGTGTCTTGCTGAAAATAAAAACACTGCACAAGTAACTTTCTTTTCAGCACTAATATCAACAACAGATAGCAACAACAGTTACATAACTGCTCAAATAGAGGCAAACGTAATCAGGTAACTAAAGATTTAATTAACTTAATTAAATGCTTTGAGTCTTTGGAGACTGCAGTCTTTTTTACATTGAAAGTTCGGCTGTCCTGGATTATGTCACACTTAGGTGAGACAAGGAGTATCCCTTTGATGGGATAATAAACATAGAGCAAAGTCAGTTGCCAGGAAACATGTGTGGGAGGCCAGTTTTGATAGGCTGTTCAGGGAAATGCTAATGGATGGCTTGTGTCCCTTTGTCAGTTTAACAGTCAGTCGTTATCAGTTTCGGAATCAAAAGGGTGCCAGCTTTATGGTCAGGGAAAGCACTTAGACAAAGCAACTTTGACCCCTGCTTTCTTCTCTGGGGGAGGAGAAAGGAATTTAGAGTAGCTCCAAATTTATTCAATATAAAATGCACAAATCCACACCGTTGTTCACTACAGTGGTGAGTTATTAATCTGTAACAAAAGTATCTTTCATCCATAAAGTTTTAACTGAGCTCTGTCTCTACATCACAGGAACAAGTTCCTGTCCACTGACTGCCTGGGGGTAGCTAGTGTTTGGAAGGGAGAGGAGAGGTTTGTGCCGCAGCTCACTGTTTTTCCACTGGTGTTTTTGAGGGCGCGTCGGAGTAGCCGCTTGGCGAGCGTTATATAAGGTGCAATTTGCTTTCATCCCTGTGTCGTCACAGGGATGAAAGGGAAGTGGCTGGACTACAAACGAGCTGTTTTCAGGCAGTTCAGAGCAGAATTTTCTGTGGGAGATAGGAACTCCCTTTGGCTGGACTCTGGACTTTCATAGCACTCTTTCTTTTACTACTTGCTCATGCTAGTTTGAAAATGTTGTGGAAAACCAACTCGGCCAGAAGCTAGCAGGTGTCAAGTGAATCCATAACATCACCACAAACATATAGCAAGCCAGGTAGAGTAAAAGGAAAGAAACGAGGAAGACTTGATGGGAAGAAAAGTGAAGGAGATTATTACAGAGCCTGCCAATTTAATATTTCAAACAATGTTTTGAGATAAAAATGAAGCAAGCAACGGGAATCTGTTAACCAAAGTATTTTACCTAATGGTGTACTATTATTAAAGACTGGAGAGGAAGGAGAAGACAGTGAAAAGGAAAGAAATAAGGGAATAAAGAGTGAAGCAAAGAGACTGTGGCAGAGGGGAACGGGACAAAGTGCGGGAAGATGAGTGAAGAAAAACGGAAGAGAAAAATTGGTGGGGACGAAAAAGTTAGAGTAAGAAGAGTGACACGAAGAATATGATTTAGCTGTGCAGCGGGTTGACTGCATTCCACACTGTGCAACAAAATCACAGAACTGACACAGAAGCTTTATGAGCCAGGATTTACATGCGCTAGGACAAAATGTAACACTGTAGTAATTGGAACCTGAATTGTCTATGTAGTTAAATGTTTTCTTTTTTGTGTGTTTTAACTGTTTATTGTTAATTGTTATTATATGGGGAGTGTGCACAGGGTGTTTTTATTTGGAAAATTGACCAGATTCTCCATGCCAATCTACTCTGTGCTGCTTGACGCACAAATCCGCCAAATATAGACCTGCTACCTATTAATTAATCGGCTGAAAATAGCAAAAATAGCTAATAAGTCAAAACACTTTACAAAATTGCCGTCTGCAGACGGTGTTCTGCTGAATTGTCTCCAAGCACATCCACTCCATCTCTGGCGGACTTCTTAGAAAAGAACCTCTGTTTCTGTCACTCGTTTCTGTGAAGACGATTAAGCTAGCAGCACATACATTTGGAGTGCACACATATTCAAGTCTTCATGGTAACTGAAACAGCAGGCAGATTGTCTCTTTACAAAGACAAGTGTTGCATTGACAGTCCTACCTGAAGAGAGGCCGTGAGTTCTTCATGTTACGCCGGACGAGAACCACATTTATCATATTGGGTCGGACTTGATGAAATTAGCACAAGGATATGTTGAATAATGCCTAATTCCTAGATTGATTGTTAGGTTCTTTTTTCTTTTCTATATTTATACACCTTATTAATGGTTTGCAATATGTTATAACTACTGAGTGTTTAATACTGAGTGTTTAACTACTGAGTGTTTTAATACTGAGTGTTTAACTACTGAGTGTTTAAGGAGTTTAAATACTCATATTTTATTCTTATACTCTGTGTGTTTATCATATATTATTCCTATACTCTGTGTATTCATGAATGTGTGCTTTTTAATGTGCCTACATGAGCAGAGAAGCTGCTCAGGCCGCACAGGCAAAACCTAGCCAACCGTAACCCACTCAATAGAAGCAAGGCACCTGCAGTAAGTCACGTACACCAGGGCTGAGATCATCGCGAACTGAAGCCAAGAATGAGATCATGACATGTTGTGATTTATGGCGCCTGGTACGGCTAGGTACTGCATGAAACCATGCTTTGCGCTGCCGAAAGAAAACTTGTATGAGACAAAGCACTCTCATGGTTGGCATTGTTAAATCATGTAATTGTTCATTGAATCACTTTACACATGTATGAAATATGTTATTCCTTATAATTCTTTTAAAAAATACGATTGTAAGTGTTTAAGTTTTAATGGTGTCAAACTATGCCTGTATAACTTTTAAAAAATACGGTGGGACTGAAGTTGAAACATATGGTGGATTTCTAATCCAGTAATGTAAAAATATAAAGAGAGATAAATGGTAACAATAATTACATGTAATAATAGCTAAAAAGTGGAAAGTGTAACATTAATGAAAGGGTTCCATCCTGAGACCTGCAGGGATGTTGCTCGGGTTTATCTGTCCTTTATTGGAATAACTCTTTTGCACCGACTCTTGACCGTCTCCAGTGAAGTTTTGACTACACCGTTTTTGACTAAAGAAGAAATCTAATAGAGTAATTTTATTGAGTTAATTACGTTGGTTAGGGTACGGACCAGGTCTTTTACTGGCCCGGCCGGTCCTTATTTCCGACCGGACAATTGGCGAGGCCAGCCAGCAGATTGAGTCCAGAGGCCGAGAGTTTCTGACCGGGACGGACAGCCTGTATCTGAGACACGTGGCCACATAGGAAAGGTTAAGCAGAATACCTGTTTAACCAAAATTCTGCATTTTAACTGTGTCTGAATACGGGATTTTCCGCCCAGGTGTGAATCTTAAAGTCTCCTCAATCTTGAACCTAGAATAAATTTTGAGTGCAAAAAGCAGTAAATTAAGTATAAAATATTTTACTAAAATACGAAATTTGGATTTTAATGGTGAATTGAAACTAAATAAAGAAAGAAAGTAAACGCTGGAGGGGTAGAGTCGGTGCAAATCTAAATGCAGGCAAAATGCAATAGCAGCTAAATTTGCATGTGTGTGTGTGAACCATGGCTAATAAAATAGTCATCACGTGTTGGGGCTCTTCGATGGTAGGTTCGGACTGAACGGGCGGATGTACTATAGCACGTTACCGCTAGGAGCCTAAATAGGACTGCGGCAGGATAGGAGAATAAAGCGTGCTTAAAGATAAAAGAAGTATTACGCTCTCATGTTGAGGAAGTGGATTGAGTAGCGATTTATAAAGACAGATTTTGTGTTGAGGAAGTGAATCATTTCTGTCTAAGCCCTCATGTTGAGGAAGTGGATTGAGAGGCTAAATATGTGTAAATTGGAAGTGCATCAGGCTAATTAATTTGGAAATAAACCTAGGCAGTGTAAATTAAGTCTGTGTTGAGGAAGTGCATCAGGCTAATTAATTTGGAAATAAAACCTAGGCAGTGTAAATTAAGTCTGTGTTGAGGAAGTGAATCAGACTAGTTCAGCTGAAAGCCTAGGTAATGTACATAAAGTCAGAAGCCGGCAGGAGATAGGAGTCAGAAGACGTACGTGCATGTAAATACTGCTGAAATAGAATACTACTTGAAAATATTTAATCAATGTAAAATTAAAATTGAGTGTCTGATAGTAGGGAAAGGCGTGTAAATAAATAATGTCTATATATTCATTTGATTGACTAGTGTGAAAAAGTTGTTTAACAATTAAAACTTTGTAAATATTATTAAAGGCTCCTGAAGCAGCAATACTGATTAAATATTTGTGAAGAAAAGAATACTGATAGCTAAAATCTTGGAGGAAAGATAAAGTTTATGGAAGAGGGAAATAGCAGTGAAGACGAGCTATTTTTGCCAGAACACTACACACAGAAGGAGATATAGGAACACAAGGAATAAGAACACATTTTTGGTTGGAACGAACCTGTAAGGATGAGGATGGTGTAGAGCAATGGCAAACTGAACAAGAGATAAATCAGAAATTGTGGCAGTTGACAAAATTCATTAATTTGGCACAAGTGCAGGACGAGTTTCCTGACGTGCCGTGGAAAGAGGTGATACGCAGGTGGTGGACACCAAAGACACTTGCAATAGTGTTGGAGCGGTGTGCAAAACCCTAGTGCTACTGTAGCCATACCTTTAGGTCCAGCATTGGGACTGCCCGCAGGGTATGGTATACCAGGGCGCAATAGAGTGACCTCAAATCCACGACTAGCTCACAATAGTCCCTAGGAGAGTCAACTGGGAAACAGGCAAATTTGGGTGCATTACAAAAACACCAGCAGGAGACGGAACGGATAGATTAGAATACAATCCCACAAGGGAAAGAAATATAAGCCAGGAGTTACAGTAGATAAGATACTGGTAATGATAAAAACTAAAGATACAGACGAGGAACCAGAGATACGTAGAACAGCACATAGTGTAAGACAGGGCTATATGGGGGCAGGAATGGTGAAGGAACAAGGGAATGCAACTCCAAGGGAGTGGTGATAAACAATCACCCAGATCAAAAAGAATTTATTGAAAAATGCATGAAAAAGTGGCATGGGAGAACAAAAGGAAAACTAAATGGCCTTACAAGGCACCTTCATGGAAGCATACTGTGATGAAGTGGCAACAAATATAAAACACCATAAGTCCAGAGACACAAGTGAGAAAAGAGAAGGAAAGCGTGCAAGGGAAAGAGAGGTGTTAGGTTGGTTTAAATTCGAAGGGTACCGACACATGCACAAAGATCCACCCCCAAACCTCCACCAGCAATTAAGAAAGTAATGATAGAACAGGAAGTGAAAACAAACCAGGGACAGCAGAAGGCCACTGCACCTGAGTGGTCTACCAAACCACCACCGCCTTATTCCCCAGATAGTCACACACCGAGACAGGTATTTATCCAGTACTAGAACACTTGAGGGAGAGGAGAGACAAGAAGTAGAGGGAGAGCTGCAGGGAAAGTTTACAATGACCCTGACCAAGCAGACTCACAACAAAGAAAAAGACAGAGGATGGACTGCTAATGCTGAAGAAGATCACAAGAGAGAATGACAGCAGAAGAGATGGAGAATGGAGAGGGAGAAGAGATGGACTGGTGCCAAAGAGAGCGCACGCCTAACCCTGCAACGCTTCATCTATTGGGCAAGCATCCCGAGGAACAAAACCTCAAGTTTCTCTGAGCATGAGCGGAGATTCACAAGGAAGAAGAGACAGAGAAAACTACTACCAGGAGGTGAGAAGAGAATTCAAGCCTGAAGTAATGAACAGAGTGGATTACTGGCTAAAGGAAGTAAGTGCTCAGACATCACCAAGAAAGAAAGATGGGAACCAGATGACAGCAGCAGAAGACACACCAGCAGAGATACAGCTGGAGGAGAAGAATATACCCCACTCAAGCTGTCAGATTTGCCAATCACAACAACAGGAAAGGCTGAAAAGACAACAAGAATGGGAACAGGCCAGCCCCAAGACACGAGAAGAACGCATGAAGGAAATGAAAACACTGGATGAGACCATCCGGAGAGAGGAGGAGGAGCTGCGCAGGCTGGAAGCAGAAGAAAAGAGGCTGCTAGCACAGTGGGACAAAATCCGCAAAGATTCAGACAGAGTACTAACAAGCACTCCACACACAGTGAGAATGGAGCTGAGTGGCATCATGACAACCGAGAGTCCAACACATGCAGAAGCACAAAAAGTGTTGGAGAATGTGGAAACCAGAGTGCATGAAATGACCAATCGACAACTGCAACAGATTAATGGCACTAATGATTATGTAAAAGTGCTAAGGAATGGAAGAAGAATCTTACCCACAGTTCCCAAGAAGAAGCGATCACGTGCTATGCACATTCCTCTACCAGAAGAAGAAGAAGAGGAGGAAGAGGAATATGAGGAGGAAGAGGAGCATCCTCGTGGACTCATGTGCCCACTGATAACAAAGGCTCAAGGACAAACGGCATATGTAGCCTGGGGATTCGCTGACATGGTGGGACTAGCCAGCAGACTGCAGATCTAACTGAAGGTGCCAATAAGTGGATCACAGCACTGGAAGAGAGTACAGCAGGAGTGACACTGGCTTTAGGAGACATCAAAGCCCTATTGATGCATGTCGTGGGGAAAACGCCACGGAAGACATCATGAACGCAGCTAAACTACCTTTGGTAGTAAAGGAAACATGGCAGATGGCATAGGCTTTAGTGCCTTTCACCATCCAAACTGGATGGTGAAAGGCTGAAAGACGATGAATGTCCAACTAAGTTTCTGATTAACTTCCAGAAGAAGTGGAGAGATGAAACTGGAAGTGCTTGGAACACCAATGACACCACGAAAAGCCTGTTTAAAGTGATGATAAAGAAAACCATGCCTCCAGAGGTCCAGAAGCGACTGGACAATGTGGTTGGACTCATGAAGATGGAATGGCCATTATTCTCTGAACACATTGTACATCATGTGGAGAATTGGAGAAAAGAAAAACAAAGAGTAAAGTAAGTAAGTCTAGTAAGAAGAAGCTAACAAAAACTTGGCCACCAAATTACAACTGAATGAATTAACTAAAGCAAAGAAGGAGAAGAGCAAGACACAAGCTCCAGTGGTGACCGCAGAGTTATCTCAGCCAACTCCTCCTGTAGTTGTGGCACCGCAGGCACCTGCAACGACGCAACCAATGACACTAGCACAGCCACCACAGGCACCCCCAATGATGACACAAGGAGGTGTGCAACCTGTGCCACCTCAACAAGGGTACACACCACAACAAGGCTACCCGCAGCAGGGTTATCCACAACAGAGCTACCAGCAGCGAGGAAACTACCAGCCACAAGGGGGGCTATCCACCTCAAGGAAGTGCAGGAGGGTACAACCGATACCAGAGCACAGCAGAGACCCAGAGGTGGCCCAAATAGACGTGGAGGATGGAGAGGCCCAATGGGACCCTCACCAATGCGTCGCACACAATCCAATCCACAGCTTAACCAACCACAGGGGGCGTTGAAAACTTGCTGGGGATGTGGAGAATCTGGACACCAACGACGAGACTGCGAAACCCATCCTTGGGAAGGGCCGACGTATGGATGGCAATAGGGGAGCCCAGAGGAGCCTGAGGGGGAGTTAATAGGAATAGCCATTTCATCACGACCACAAGAAGAGCCTACCATGACAGTTACGATTTATGATGAAGATCACCAATTTATGGTAGACTCTGGAGCCACATACTCTTGTATTGGAAAATACAACGGCTCAAACCTCCCCCTCTCAGAGTCATCAGTAAAAACAGTAGGCTTCTCTGGGAAAACACAAATAATACCTTTAACACAGCCGGTAGATTTACTCTGTCAATTGAAGGCTCATATAATGTGCACCCCAACTGGATTGCACATAGAGTTTCCAGAAGATCACACAACCTACAGGGGTGGCAGAACACACTGCAGGGATGATGCCCCTAACCAAATTACCAGAAGAGCCATACCAAGAAGAAGTAAAAGAAAAATACAGAGTCATGCCCAAGGTATATTGGATTAAACTTCAGCTGCGTCCCCGGCTGCAGCAACTATGGGAAGCACTGAATACAAAAGCACATCTAGGAGAAATTGGCAGAAGGCCCCAGTTGCCACTACATTGCACCCTCCATTATGATGAAAGACAGCAACACCAAGATTATGAAACCTTATCTGCACTATCTGACAGTCCAACATGTGTACATAGGACCACAAGGAGCAGTGGCTGCTGTTATCCTCCCACCAGAACTGCAAGATTGGTTCGCGGTTTCGGGCTCTGTCCCACATGTGACCTTGCTTGTGTCAGAAGGTTATGAGTCCCATGATTTAGGACCTATGGTTAAGGGAGCATTACAGATACCAAATTGGACACAAACACATGATGCTAACGTACACATTGCCTCAGATAGACAATGCATGAGAATAACACTGACAGCAGTCGATGAGGGAATAGCAGAAAAAGTGATAGTTGATAGGGGACCACAGGATAAGAAATTGCCACTATTAATGATGGTAACAGACAGGCACAGAGCATTATTGGATCAAGTACCTCAGGAACTGTGGTCAAAACACAAAACAGATGTAGGACTAGTCAAGTCAGCACAGCCAGTAAAAATAAAACTTAGAAAAGACATCACATTGCCATACCAAAGACAATATCCACTGAAACAGCATGCTTCGGAAGGAATCAGACCTCCAATTGAGGGTCTGATGAAGGCTGGGGTCCTGGTCAAAACACAGAGTCCCTGTAACACGCCATTCAAACGATTACCGATAGGTTCATGACCTAAGACAAATAAATGCCATTGTAGATGCAGAAGTACCTGTCGTTCCGGACCCACACACCTTGCTCTCTAACATCCCACCAAACACACAATGGTACACAGTGATAGATTTGTGTTCAGCATTCTTCAGTGTGCCACTACACCCAGAGTCACAGTACTTGTTTGCTTTCACATTTGACAGTCACCAGATAACTTATAGCCGTCTACCGCAGGGTTTCGTTTCAAGTCCGTCAATCTTCAACAGAGTACTGGCACAAGATTTACAACATCTAGAGGTAGAAAGCACTGTGATTCAATACGTGGACGACATTCTCATATGTAGTTCATCAGAACAACAATGTGAGGAGGATACCATGACGTATTGTCAGCATTGGCCAAAGGAGGGCACAAAGTTAGCAAGGACAAACTTCAATTCTGTCAGACTGAAGTAGAGTATTTAGGTAGAAAACTGAGTGGAGACAAGAGACTCACAGATAGAGGCTATAGCTAAGATACCAAAACCACAAACAGTAGGACAAATGCTCTCATTTCTAGGCATGGCAGGGTATAGTCGCTCGTGGATTTGCGATTACGCAATAAAAACAGCTCCATTACGAGTTATGATAAGAGCAGCAGGTCAGGCAGTCAAATCAGCCCAGTTATACTGGACTGAGGAAGCCGAAGGGGCCTTCCAAGCATTAAAACAGGATTTGCGTTCTGCTCCAGCACTGGGCAATCCAGACTATTCTAAACCCTTCCACCTGTATGTAGCTGAGAGATCAGGGTTTGCGAGTGCCGTGCTAATGCAAGACACCAACAGGTAAACAACCACTGGCATATTACAGTACAAAACTGGATAACATAGAGATGGGCCTGCCACCGTGTTATCAGGGATTGGCAGCAGCAGTTTTTGCATTTCAAAAAGCCTCTTCCTTGACAATGGGACATCCAGTGATTTTGTATACGTCCCATCAATTGCATGCTCTGCTCACCAGTCCTCGATTTGTTCTAACCCAAGCTAGGAAAACAGGATACGAAGTCATCCTGTCTGCACCAGAACTCACTATCCAATGGTGCAACACAGGGAATCCAGCAACACGTATGGTGCTGCCAGTAGATGGATGCATATAGGTAACAGACACGTTCATGAGAATATGCGAGGATTTGCACAATCAACCAATCCCAGCTGATTTGACATTCTTTGTTGATGGCTCTTGTTTCAGAGACGCCACAGGTAATCATGAAGGATATGCAGTGGTACAGCTAAACAAAGATAATACCTTTACAGACGTTCAAACCACCAGTGTACCTCAACCATGTTCAGCACAGTTAGCAGAAATCAAGGCTCTAACAGCAGCCTGTAAGCTGGCAAAGGGAAAGCGTTTGAACGTATACACAGACTCAGCTTATGCCTATGGAGTGTGTCATGTACATGGCAACACTTGGAAACAGAGAGAGTTCTGCAGAGCAGATGGAACTCCGGTAATACATGGAGAAGCCGTCTCTGCATTATTAGAAGCAATCCATGAACCAACCAGTAGCAATTATAAAGTGTCCAGCACATCAAAAAACAGACATCTGATAGCTCGAGGTAACAACCAAGCAGATGAAGCTGCTAAACGAGCCGCAGTAGGAGAAGTTATGGGTCCAATGGTAGCAGTTGAGGATTGTGAACCACTTACAAATTTGTCATCTCTCATTGCAGCACAAGAAGCAGCTGACGTGTATGAGAAGTCCATGTGGCTAAAGAAAGGGGCCAGACAAGTAACTGAGGATGGACCCCAAAAAGGATTATGGAGGGGTCCACATGGCCATTTTGTGCTGCCTATTTGTTTAACACGCTTTGCTATAAGGAACGCTCACGGACCAGACCATGTTCCAGGGGACAGGTACTTAGGCGCATACAGGCAGTATGGTGGTCACCATATCTGGCAGCCACCGTAGATAGGACATTGAACGAATGTCAGGGTTGCGCTCTTTTTAACACAAGAAAGTCATTCTCAGCCCCTCTGGCTCACATACCAGCGCCAGATGGTCCGTTTAGACATCTCATAATAGACTATGTAGACATGACAGAGAGGGTAAAGAATGAGGTATATCCTAGTAGTGGTTGACAGATTCAGTAGATGGATTGAAGCAACACCAACCGCCAGCCCGGACTATAAGTCAGTGGCAAAGTTCTTATGCAGGGAAGTTTTTCCACGATTCGGCTTACCAGACAAGATCAGTTCAGACAACGGACCACACTTTGTAGCGCAGGTCATAAAGACAATGCTCCAAATGTTGGGCATTAAACAAAGATTTGGGTGTGTATATCATCCACAATCACAAGGGACAGTGGAACGAGCTAACGGAACTTTGAAAGCAAAACTAGCTAAGATAATAGAGGACAGCAGAGGTAAGCTAAAGTGGATAGATGCTCTTCCACTAGCACTAATGGCAATGAGATCGCAAACTAACAGAATAACGCATCTAACACCGCATGAAATGTGCACTGAGAGGCCAATGCCTATTCCATACTTGAGAGGTCCATATGAAGGGCCATCTCTTGAACAGTTAGAAAATGAGTTTTCAAGTTATGTCCAGCATTTAACTAGAATCCACAGAACTATCTTCCAACAGGTCAAAGGAGCCACTGAGGAAAGAGACGCTGCCATACCAGAGCGCCAACAAACAATACACCCTGGTGAGTGGGTGTACGTCAAGGTGTTCAAAAGAAAGTGGAACCAACCCAGACGAGAAGGCCCATTTAAAGTTGTCCTTGCTACACCATCAGCCTTAAAAGTAGAAGGTAAGAACGTTTGGTTCCATCTAAACCACTGCTGCAGAGCAAATGAGCCAGAAGGAGCAACTGAGGCAGTCAGAGGAGGAAGGCACACGGGATCCGATGGGGACGGTGACACCGCCCCGCAGGGAGATAGACGATCCCAGAGCCCAGAGGGAGACAGACAAAGGAGCGGTGAGCCCGCCCTGCAGGGGGAGAGACGATCCGACAGACTGGCCGCCAGACGGACCAGCATTAGACGAACCAGTGACAGCGCAACCAGTAGTGGATCCTTACCTCCAAGAGAAGATGTCACAGATGCAGATAGTACACCCCTTGATTCAGCAGGACAGTCAGGATCAGATAGAGATATCCATGAATCAGAAGAATCAGGTGACTCAGGTTCAGAAGGAGATAGAGCAGAACAAGGAACTGCAGAAACCCAGCCAAGCTCACTACCAAGTCCCTACGCAGACACAATCCCAAGACCAACACCAAGCCCAATCACAGAGTCAGGACCAGGGTCAGATTCAGGTTCCAGTAAAAAGAGCAACCCCAAGGTCATGTACAGGTTCGGGTACATACGCAAGTTCGACAGAAAGCGGCCCAGAAACAGGACATGAAACAGGATCAGAAGGAGAATCAGGTTCAGAGCGAGACAGTCCCTATGCGAGATCAGAAACAGAGCCCGAAGAAACAGACCCAGAAGAGGGACAGACAGAAACTCCAAGACAGGCAACTGGTGATGTGGATAGCAGTGACAGCAAATCCTAGTACTACTAGCATGTCAGGTTCCAGATATGATTCCTCAGAAAGAGAACGGTCCCCCGAGACAGGGACAGATGATTGAATGTGCACTAGCAGTAGCAACAGTAGCGGTGCAGGAAGGTAAATGGCCAAAAAGTGACAAACTAAATTTGACTTATGTAAGAACAACCACGCTAAAAAAGATTCTGACTCAAGGACCAGGAGGTCACATATTAGAAAACCAACCAGCTGATAGACAATGCGAAGCTGAAGGAGTGGTGGCAATAACGGCAAGCTGTAGTTCCAACAGGTGTACAGATGAAGTGACAGGAACAACTGTAGATAGGCAACTAGCCCGAAAGCTGATTAAGTCCCTGCCCCGCCAACAACGAAGGGGACTGGCAGATGATCAGCCAAAAGCAACGTTGAGGCCTAACAGATGACAACCCAGGGTATTACAGAAGACCAAGTCCAGTGAACAACAGACTAGAACCAAACCGAGAGTAAAACCCGTGATACAGGGAGAAAATATGTTTCGTCAATGGCTACAATATTCTGCTCAACAGGTTAGCTCTCAGTCCTGCATAGCCTGTTACAATGGCAGGAGAGTCCCTCAAATATTGCCCATAAGTTTTGACGCGTGCTTATTGCATGCTAAGAATGATGGCAAAGAAACTTGACGGATGGTCACAGAATAGAACTAATTGTCCATCCTACATGGACCCTTTATTGGAACATTGGGTACCACAGACGGCCGTTAGAAATGAAAGCACAGTATTCCCATTTTGCATAGTAGATACTAAGACTATGATGGTTAATGGACCAGAAGCCAAAGTACAATGTCACCGCAAGCGAAAGGTAGAGAATGGCAAAACAGTGCTTGCACACGATAAATACGATACAACTGCTAAAGCTAAGTTTCAATGCCAACAGGTGGTGGAGGACTATGCTCCATTTAGAGTTCAGCGAAATCAGAGTGCTGCCGACATCCCCATACCATTCCTAGGTGGAGGCACGTATGCTATGGCAGACATTTTCTGGTTATGTGATTGACAGCGATCGCTTGAAAGTAGAGTTGCCACCACATTGGACTGGGATATGTGCTCAGTCAAGAAAACATAGCAGAAACAAAACGTATTGCTAGGAGCTTGAAGCTTGAAAAAGAAGACAAGGTATATGTGGCTTGGAATCAGGAACCTCACGGTGTGCCGTCAGACCATCGAGCAATAGGAGAAGATTGGATTATATCTGGACAAATAGCAGGGTCAGTTCCCCTACTTGGCCAAGCCATAAATGCACAATACATAGCGCGAAACAGTTGTTGGATATCCTATCTTTGGTGGAATCATCAAAGATACGTGAATTGGACAATATCAGCCATAGAAACTGTCTGCGAGCAACTGCATACTACATCACTGATGGCGATACAGAACAGGTTTGTACTAGACACAATGTTAGCAGAAGAACAGGGTGTATGTAAATACTTTGGAGATGAGTGCTGCACAGTAATATCCATGAACACAGGACAAGAAGGGAATCTTACTAAGCTTTTAGAGTCACTAAAACAAATGAGGGATGAACAGGTTAAACACTCAAATTGGAACACGAAACAGACATCCATATGGGAGTGGTTTCAGAACATGTCCTGGATCAAAATTCTCCAAACAATAGGAATGGTAGTTGGCTCATTGATTTTGATAGCTATGGTGATCATGTGCTGTGTATTCCCACTGATCAGGATCATGATAGGCAGAATGATGTCATTAGTCACAGGACAGTATCCGCTGATGTGGATGTAGGGATAGAGATGAGGCCCATAAAAGTCGGGATGGAAGTTTCATCAGCATACGGAAACCCGGCAATTCCATCCGCACCACCTAAACCATCTTTGAGTGAGAATGAGTACATCATCATGGATCAGGACATGTGGCAAATTCAGGAATAAATTGAATTAAAATGACAGAACACCAAAAACCAAAACGAAGTAGAAATAGACCAGGTAAAAGAAACAGAGGGAAAGCCCAACAATATAATGAAAAACTACAACCCCTTTTAGACATGTTACCATATGGACCGGTAACACTAGCAAACTCCAAAACAAAATTACAACACTATCACAGGTCAGTTCAATCTAAGGATTACCCCTTGTTGCCTCCACCCTACAGATTTTGTTTAACTGCTGTTTGTTGTGAAAGATGGACAACAAGAGTATATCAGGAAGCTACAGGATTAGTTATAAGATGCAGCAAGATAAAGCTGTCATATACCTACGAGCTAGTAAATAAGACCTATTGCATGCCCCTAGTTACCACAACAGAGAAGGAAGTAATTAGCATTCAGGCAGGTACCACAACTTTGTTTACAACCTACCCAGCATTGACAAGACAGGGCAGGGATCATTTTAGGCAATTGTCAGAAAAATGTGAGTCAATGCATAGACGACACTTATGTCTACGCCTCCTACACACAGGAAAGAAACCCACTACTAAGTATCGAGCCTGCCCAAAACATAACGTTGTGCCAATAGAGGACTAACTGTCTGTTATTCTTTTAATAGATACAAACATGGCTGAAGGACAAGGAAATGCCGGAGCAGGCAACCAACCGAATTATTCCCCTCAGTTAGGGCAGAGTCAGGAAAGTTGGGAGTACTGGAGAAGCCAGAATTATACACTAGGGCCACAACCTCAACCCAGGCCACCATTGCTCAGCAATTATCAGATTACTCTGGCCAGCACAGGATTCACCACACAGTCAGTGCATGGGGATCATCCACCGCCACCTCCATACTCATGGTCTACCATGGAACCTAACAGTGCGCTGCCATCAACGTCAGGGTCATGGCCGCCAGCTATGCCGACCCAAGGAGGGTTTGGGCTGCAGCCACCCCCAGGATCCATGCTAAGGCAACTACTCACTCAACCAACACCACACTCTCCAGGCCAGATGTGGACCGCGCCAGCTCCACCACGCTCACAACCAACAAACCCACCGGTTAACTGGAACCAGTTCATACTGATGAACCAGAGGACATGGCATCCCAACCATGTCGTCATGTCAGAGCGATGCTTGCACAGCAGGGCGCACATCAGAATCTCTTCATTAAACTCTAAGGGATCACTTCAGTTTCTTGACGCACAAGAAACTCCATCCCCTGATTGGCGTGCACTACCACGTTCTCTACCCAGTCTACAGCGTCTCGTGGCATTTAGATGCCTAGACAGAGAGGGGGAAGATGCACCAAGTCAAGTTGCGGATCCATACAATCCATTGGTACCACTAGCCGATCTGGCAGCAGGACAAGCTGCAATGGGGATTACGGGGCAGCAAGGACCTCACACCTCCACTGACGCACGTCCACGCTCAGTTTCCCCACAAACCTCAGACATGAGCTTCACTGATGGATATTCTACAGACTCCATACATCAATATAGTCCAACCACGCCTGATCCAAGACCACAGGCTCCTATGCCACTGCCATGGAAATCTCCCACAGTTCATTCTCCTCAACAGCTAAGCGATGACGACACACCACGCGCTGAGCAACACAACTTCCCGGAGGACATACGACCCCTTATACGAAGTGCACGAATTCTGGCCTATTCCCTTGCTACATCTACAACCCAACAAACACCTGATGATTCTACATCTACAACACAACAAGCACCTGAAGATTCCACTCCAGGGGACATTTCCCCAGCCACCACTGATGGGGATCCTGATTATTGGGGTAAGATGCCCCTGCAAGAGTTCAACCAACTCCTGAGTGAGATGCAGCCTGCACAAATCGCCGCCCGTAGGAGAGACAGACACCGTGCTTTGGGCCGCATAGCAGCGAGACTCCGTCAGCAGAAGGGACAACTTCGCAGAGTACCCGCCAAGCAACATGACCTTCAACTCTTGAGAGAATGTTGTAACACCCTACAAACCCGCTGTGAACAACTGGAGAAACGCTGTGAGCAACTGGAAACAGCAATGTACATCGTCCAAATAAAGTAACTGTTCCTCTAGGGATGGACATTTTTTAGTCTCATCACTGGAAGTTTTTATATATTTGTTTGTTATATGCCTATCACTAAGTGTTAACTTTGCAAATTTTCACCTCTTACGTCGATTTATGCTTGCACAACATATTATAGCAAAAAAACAGCTCACGCACATAATCATTTCATGCACAGAAGTTTTGAGCTTGCTTAAACTTATGTTAGCCAAAAAACAGCACACGCCAAAGTAACTAGTACACATGTTTATGTAAGGTCCTGGATCCTTGTGCACACATGTACACATGTTGAACCGCTGAGTCTCGGGTGGGCTAGGCATTCTAATGTCAATGATTCCCCTTGACCAGAACGAGGACATATTTGATTTACATTTTCTTTATTTCTCATATTAAGATACAAGTGCTGTTTGGATCCGTATGCAGACATGTGTTGAACCAAAGATCATGGGTGGTACTTTTATTGTCACCTAATCCACACTTCATCTCACGATGCTAACATGGCCTTGAAACCTCAGTTTCAGTGACACCCCATGATTCAAAAGCACTACTTCACTTAGTATATTGCCAAAATGCTGCACAACACAAGTCAAGTTGGAGGATCCACGTATTCAGCTCATTAGTGTGCTATCTACGTGTTGAACCAGTAATCACGGGATAGTAGGTCCCATTTATCTGTGCATTACAGTATAGATGATTGAATGTGCGGCCTCACAGCCGCAAAGGAGGGAAGTGTTGAATAATGCCTAATTCCTAGATTGATTGTTAGGTTCTTTTTTCTTTTTCTATATTTATACACCTTATTAATGGTTTGCAATATGTTATAACTACTGAGTGTTTACTACTGAGTGTTTAACTACTGAGTGTTTTACTACTGAGTGTTTAACTACTGAGTGTTTAAGGAGTGAGTTTAAATACTCATATTTTATTCTTATACTCTGTGTGTTTATCATATATTATTCCTATACTCTGTGTATTCATGAACGTGTGCTTTTTAATGTGCCTACATGAGCAGAGAAGCTGCTCAGGCCGCGCAGGCAAAACCTAGCCAACCGTAACCCACTCAATAGAAGCAAGGCACCTGCAGTAAGTCACGTACACCAGGGCTGAGATCATCGCAACTGAAGCCAAGAATGAGATCATGACATGTTGTGATTTATGGCGCCTGGTACGGCTAGGTACTGCATGAAACCATGCTTTGCGCTGCCGAAAGAAAACTTGTATGAGACAAAGCACTCTCATGGTTGGCATTGTTAAATCATGTAATTGTTCATTGAATCACGTTACACATGTATGAAATATGTTATTCCTTATTAATTCTTTTAAAAAATACGATTGTAAGTGTTTAAGTTTTAATGGTGTCAAACTATGCCTGTATAACTTTTAAAAAAATACGGTGGGACTGAAGTTGAAACATATTGGTGGATTTCTAATCCAGTAATGTAAAAAATATAAAGAGAGATAAATGGTAACAATAATTACATGTAATTAAAGCTGCAAGCAGCGTTGGGCGGGCCGTCGCACTTGTAGCGCGTCCGCTTGTGAACCGGCCGAGTTGCATATTCTGGAGCTCTGCCGGTGCGGCTGTGAATTTCCTACGCGGTTCCGACGCCACATGAAGGTGCTATATGTCACTTCCTGTGTCCCCTATGTGGAGCTACATAGCACTTGCCGCTATGAATATAAATCGGTATTGACGTGTAGATGTCTGCGGGGTGGGAGAGTTATCAAGCACGTAAAGTTTGTTTCAGATGTGAGCATGTACACTGAACAATAATGTACCCAAACAATAAAATAAATTCCTTTTATATTTCCCTGCCTTGTTGTTTATGTGTACATACAGAGGAAGAATGTGAGAACAGCACACATTTCATCGTTACTGTGTGTTAGAGCATGGGAGAACAGTGGATACTTTTAATACAGCCCACACCCCTAATACTGTGTAACTATAACAAGTAGAGAACAGAAGAAAAAGATGTTCTTTCTTTACAACTGTCTGCATAGCTTATTCATATTGTGTAATGAATGAAAATAAATAGGCCTACTAGGCTCCTCTCTACTTTGACATTTAAGATTAGCTTGTTTGATCCACCTTCATACACATGTGACATTACTGTACAACTTGAGAAAGGTGAGTTGTTTTCTGCTCCAGCCTGCCTAAAAGAAAAGCGTTTTTGGGATTAAATGGACTTTAAATGCTGCTGCAGTGCAGGATGAACTCAGAATAGACCCATTTCTCACCTTATTATTCTAAATCATGTAACGAAGAAGAAGAAATGCATAATAAATCCTGGGACAAAATCTGTCCACAAACACTGTACAATTCAATTCAATTCAATTCAATTTTATTTATATAGCGCCAAATCACAACAACAGTTATCTCACAGCGCTTTTCATAAAAGAGCAGGTCTAGACCGTACTCTGTGATGATATTTACAGAAGCCCAACAGTTCCCACCAAGAGCAAGCACTAGGCGACAGAGGCAAGGAAAAACTTCCTTTTAAGAGGCAGAAACCTCGAGCAGAACCATGGCTCAGGGTGGGCGGCCATCTGCCTCGACCGGTTGGGGTGAGAGAGAGAGAGAGAGAGAGAGAGAGAAAGAGAGTGAAAGAGAGAGAGAGAAGAGAGAGAGAGAGAGAGAGAGAGGGATGTAAGGAGAGAGAGAGGGGAGGGAGGCAGCCTACACAATATACACACAGAGGTACAGACAGCGAAGGTAATGTTGCTATAAACTAAATGAAAAATGGTACAGATATTTATAATAGTGTTAATGGTAACCATCGTAATGTTAATGATTATAATAACAATAATAACAATAAGACTAGCAACAATAGTCGTTGCAGTAGAGGGTGTCGAGCAGGAACACGGGGGCAGCAGGCGACCCGCAGCCACAGATCCAGACTCCACAGCTCCAGAGCCAGAAAACCTGCAGGAAGTGATAGGAGGAGAGAGGAGAGGGACGAGAAAGCACAAGACTACCAGAAAGGGGAGAAGTTGTGTTAGTAACATGCAATAATGGGATGAGGTTGCATACAGAGGGAGAGAAAGTAGAGGAGAGAGGAGCTCAGTGCATCATGGGAAATCCCCCGGCAGTCTAGGCCTATAGCAGCATAACTAAGGGATGGTTCAGGACTACCTGAGCCAGCCCTAACTATAAGCTTTATCAAAGAGGAAAGTCTTAAGCCTACTCTTAAATGTGGAGATGGTGTCTGCCTCCTGAACCCAAACTGGAACCTGGTTCCACAGGAGAGGAGCTTGATAGCTGAACGCTCTGGCTCCTAGTCTACTTTTGGAGACTCTAGGAACCACAAGTAACCCTGCATTCTGGGAGCGCAGTGCTCTGGTGGGGTAGTAAGGTACTATGAGCTCTTTAAGATAAGATGGTGCCTGACCATTAAGAGCTTTGTAGGTAAGAAGAATGATTTTAAATTCTATTCTGGAATTTACTGGAAGCCAATGCAAAGAAGCTAAAACAGGAGAAATGTGATCTCTTTTCCTGGTTCCTGTCAGAACACGTGCTGCAGCATTCTGGATCAGCTGAAGAGTCTTAATGGACTTTTTCGAGCAGCCTGATAATAAGGAATTGCAGTAATCCAGCCTAGAAGTAACAAATGCATGGACTAGTTTTTCTGCATCATTTTTAGACAGGATGTTCCTGATTTTCGCAATATTACGTAGGTGAAAAAAGGCGGTCCTTGAAATTTGCTTAATGTGGGACTTAAACGACATGTCCTGATCAAAGATAACTCCAAGATTCCTCACAGTGGTGCTGGAGGCCAAGGCGATGCCATCCAGGGAAACTATATCTTTAGATAATGCGTCACGGAGGTGCTTAGGCCCCAGAGCAATAACTTCAGTTTTATCTGAGTTTAACATAAGAAAATTACAGCTCATCCAGGTTTTAACATCCTGAAGGCACATTTGAAGTTTAGCTAACTGATGAGTTTCATCTGGCTTGATCGATAGATATAACTGAGTATCATCTGCATAACAATGAAAGCTTATGGAATGTTTCCTGATAATATGCCTAAAGGAAGCATATATAAAGTGAAGAGGATTGGTCCAAGGACAGATCCTTGAGGAACTCCATGAGTAACTTTGGCGTGCATGGAGGACTCATCGTTAACATGTACAAACTGAAATCGATCTGATAAATAGGACTTAAACCAGCTTAGAGCGGTTCCTTTAATGCCAATGAAATATTCCAGTCTCTGCAATAGGATCTGATGGTCAATGGTATCAAATGCAGCACTAAGATCTAATAAAACCAGTACAGAGACAAGTCCTTTGTCTGATGCAATAAGGAGGTCATTAGTAATTTTCACCAGTGCTGTCTCTGTGCTATGATGAGCTCTAAATCCTGACTGAAAATCCTCAAATAAACTATTGCTCTGTAGAACGTCACACAGCTGTTTAGCAACTGCTTTCTCCAGAACCTTAGAGAGAAATGGAAGGTTAGATATAGGTCTATAGTTTGATAAAACACCCGGATCAAGTTTGGGCTTTTTCAGAAGAGGTTTAATTACAGCTACTTTAAAGTACTGTGGTACATAGCCTGTTGATAAAGATAGATTGATCATATCTAGTATAGAGGTGCTGACTAAGGGTAAAACATCTTTAAGCAGCCTAGTCGGGATGGGGTCTAAGAGGCAGGTTGATGGTTTAGATGAAGAAATTATTAAGTTAGTTGGTAAAGATTGAGGGAAGCAAAACAGTCTAAACATGTATCTGGTTCTACAGCTGTTTCGAAGGTTCCTGAGTTAAGAGATAAGTCGGTGCCAGTTGAGGGCAGGTCTTGGTGAATTTTGTCTCTAATAGCTAGAATTTTATCATTAAAGAAGCTCATGAAATCGTAACTACTGAGAGCTATGGGAATACTTGGCTCAATAGAGCTGTGACTCTCTGTCAGCCTGGCTACAGTGCTGAAAAGAAACCTGGGGTTGTTCCTATTTTCCTCTATTAATGACGAGTAGTACGCTGCTCTGGCATTACGGAGGGCCTTCCTATAATTTTTAAGACTATCTTGCCAAATTAAACGAGAATTTTCCACTTTGGTGGAACGCCAATTCCTCTCAAGTTTCCGTGATATTTGCTTTAATTTGCGAGTTTCAGTATTATACCATGGAGCTAACCGTCTTTGTTTTAGTATTTTCTTTTTTAGAGGGGCTACAGAGTCGAGTGTCATTCGCAGCGAGCCAGCAGCACTATCAACAAGATGATCGATTTGGGAGGGACTGAAATTAGCATAGGAGTCCTCCGTTACTTTGTGACTAGATAATGTATTTAGAGCTGATGGAATCGCATCCTTAAATTTAGCTATAGCACTATCAGACAGACATCTTGTATAGAAATTTTTGCCCAATGGCGAGTAGTTCAGCAATACAAACTCAAAAGTTATCAAACAGTGGTCGGATAAAGAGGGATTCTGTGGGAACACCACTAAATGTTCAATTTCAATATCATACACCAAAACAAGGTCGAGGGTGTGGTTAAAACAGTGAGTCGGTTCATGAACACTCTGAGAGATGCCGATGGAATCTAACAAAGAGATAAACGCAGTACTGAAGCTGTCATTCTCAACATCCACATGAATATTAAAATCCCCTACAATAATAACTTTGTCCGTTTTAAGGACTAAAGTTGACAAAAACTCTGCAAATTCAGATAAGAATTCAGAATACGGGCCAGGTGCTCGGTACACTATAACAAAAAGAATTGGTTGCAGTGATTTCCAACTTGGGTGCGAAAGACTAAGAACAAGACTTTCAAATGAGTTATAGTTTGGTTTAGGTTGCACGGTCGTGCTCGGGCCCTAATAATAGCTAAAAAGTGGAAAGTGTAACATTAATGAAAGGGTTAATTTGGTAAAACAGTACAAGAAAAAGGCCACTAGATGGCAGTAGAGGATAAGAAATCCACCAAAGGGGAGGAGTGGTCAGCGAACACCATAGGTGGAGTTAAGGTGTAACGCCCACCTAGAAGGAGGAGATAAGGAGGAGTTAAGATGTAACGCCCACCTAAAAGGAGGGACAAGGTGGAGCCTAAGGTGAATATAAGGCGATGTTCGCTGACCACCAACTCGGTTCCATCCTGAGACCTGCAGGGATGTTGCTCGGGTTTATCTGTCCTTTATTGGAATAAACTCTTTTGCACCGACTCTTGACCGTCTCCAGTGAAGTTTTTGACTACGCCGTTTTTTGACTAAAGAAGAAATCTAATAGAGTAATTTTATTGAGTTTATTACGTTGGTTAGGGTAGGGACCAGGTCTTTTTAAAAGTAATTTGTTTTGTTAACCTTTTTATTTTTTATCATTTTAACTGTGATTTTAGTTTAGTTGTTTTATATCCGGGATGAATTTGATAACCGATTAAACATGTTAACAGTATTACATAACTTATATGTCTTTGGTTTTGTTGTAACACTAATAAATAACTTTTGGAAGGAGGGTCAGTAAAAGCTGTCTTCGGGTCAGTAAGTTTCAAACTCACTTAACTTTGAGCTCTGAAATGGACACATGTCTCTCCAAATCCTGTGGGAAACACTGAGTAAGAAGCACATTTTGACTATTTATGCAATGGTAAAAATGGCAAATATGTGAATGCACTTCTTCGGTATTCGGCAAATTTTTTCATTACATTCGGCTTCGGCTAAGAATTTTCATTTCAGTGCATCCCTTTTTACATAGGTTTTGGCTTTGCTACTGCATTTCATTATTTATACCAGTGATTCTTGAGATCTGGGACAAAACATGTCCACCAGATAAAACACACTTTGTGGGTTAAAAAATTACTTAATATTATACACTTAACCAGAAGACTAACCAGGATAATGTAAGGGCAACTAAATATTATTTGTTGTTGTTTTATAAATGTTTTTAATTCTAAATGATATATGTGACCAGTGTCTGTAAAAAAAAAAAAGAAAACGAAAAAACAGGAAAAAAAAAATTAAGCAGGTGTCATTACATTACAATAGCTTAAAAACAATTAATAGTAATTTTAAATTAAATGTTATATTTACTATGTGTAAGTTCAGTAATTAATTTAATGAGCATCAAAAGTTACAACTGAAAAATTGATTTTAATGTGGTTTTTAGACGATTTAACTTGTGTCCTGGGTTTTTGTCAACACCGTCGGACCGTTTTTTTAAATAAAAAAAATCAGGAATTACTGAAGGCAGCTAAAACTCTGAGGACTCTTTATCACTTGTTATTTGAAATGCCATGAGAACACTCTAGCTCTGGTAAGTTTTTTTTTTTTTTTTTAAATAAGTTTTAAATTTTATACCTACTTGTTAATACTTTGCACGTCACAACCATAGTGTGGCAACACCATAAACATTGTAATGTAAGATTTGTATGATATTTTCTATTATAAATGCTTAATTTAAGTAAAATATAAAGTTTACAAGCAATGAATGATAAACAAGATGGCTCCTGTGAGGAGCACGTGTTATTAGAGGAAACATGGTATTTTGTCAACTCCGTCAGATGTCAACACCATCAGGATTTGTGTATGACGGTGTTGACAAATGCCATTATGTGCATCACTATTCATTTTAGTGTAGTTTACTTCAATGATATTACTTACCAAACATTTGATATTACTGTTGCACAGTTTTATGTGTTGAATTTCAACCAATTGCCATATAGCTTTATGTTTTGAATTGAATATCAACTAGCCTCTGGAGTACTTGATATGTAATAAGGTGTTTCTTATGATTACCCATCATTTGCAGCTTATGCTTATCCATCAGAAACGTATACTGATTGCATAATGGTATGGGTTTCAGGCTAGCATCGCTAGGGAGAAGCTATCAGTGGAGGAACGAAAGAGAAGGAACACGGAGTATCAAGAAAGAAGGCAAAAACAAAAATTGATAGCCAGCCTGAGCTGAAGAAAGAGAAAAGAGGTATAAGAGAAGGTTTTGGAAACAAGCACAGAGAGAGTCAAGAGAACGCAAGAAGAAAGCACAGGAAGGCCAGCATCTAGACACACTACCAGAGTCCTTTGAACATCAGTTTTGAGGAGCCAAGGAGTAGTAGACAGCTAGTTGCCGGTGAAAGGGAAAGACGCAAAAGTAGAAAAAGACACTGCAGAGAGATTAAAGCACTGAAAGATAAATAAAAAGAGAGGGACGAGCTGAGAAAGAGACTTGAACGTGGAAAAAGTATTCAAAATGAGAAGACACAGGACTCACCTCGAACCAAAACAGAGATGATGGTTCAAGGGAGCCAACTCAGAAATCCTTCAAAACCTTCACATTGCATTTGTCCAGCAAAACCCAAATATCAGACTTAGTTACTCGTCCGTCTGTGCATTGCGTCCATTTCACATTACATCTCCAAGAGCCTCGGACCGAAAGACATGTCCGTGTCTGTACCCTGAGAATGCAACACTGATGCTTGAGGTCCTGAAGTCATTAAATGCTATAACAACGAGCAAACTTGAAAAGAGTTTCCAACTTGTATGTTGTTCTCCAGCAAATGAATCTTGTCTTTTACATACCTGCACCCGATGTCTGAACAAATGTTCAGTTCTTTCTCCAGAGCAGGGGAAAACAAAAGTGGAGTGGAAGCAGTGGAAGCGTACTGAGGAGCGAACAGAAGATGGAGCTCACTTTCACACCAAACTTGTGAAACACACTGGCACTCTTTCAGAGCTTATGATTCTCTACCAAGACAAACATAGAAATGAGGCAACCAACCATGTCCACTCAGTTGAAAATCAAACCAAGGAGTACAGGAACATGATAACAAATTGTGATGAAGGGTTATAACCCTGCAGCCCTCTGGACCCATATGGATCAAATCCTCACAGCCATTCATACAAGATTTCCAAAGATTAACACTGTTCTTTTTTTTTCAGATAGTCCAAGCAAACAGTATAAAAATATGAAGAACTTTCATCTCCTGTGCGCTGTCCCTCCCAAAGTGGGATTCAAGAATGCAACATGGAATTTCTTTCCTACATCACATGGCAAAGTTGCCCCAGATGGCTTTGGGGCAACAGTTAAATGACATTATTTTGCTTTGAGGTCGGGACATTTTGGACGACAGAGCATTTTATGAGATGGTGTCCAGCAGCCTAAGTGGTGTCAATAATAAACAATACGTTACCAAGGATAATTTTCAATTCTTAACAATTGGCCCAGAGCATCAATTTTTTCACCCCCATGGGCCAAATGTTTGTTTTCAACAAAAACAAGGACAGTGGGATGTCTGCTTTGTGCCATTTACAGATATTCTAGTCAAGCTGAATGAGCCATCATCACCCATCCGTACAAGCAGCACCAGGGAGACATACAACATATCAGCAGAGGTCATGGGTTTCATAGAAGAGGAACACTTGAATTGTCTGTTGCCTGGTGTTTAAACTTCATCGACTGCTTTGAGAAGTCAAATGTCATGATGTATTAAGTTTTTTATGACAGTTTAGCAATATTTTAAATATTTAGCTGTTACTTTGACTATGAATGATTTGAATTAGTTTATATACTTTATAAGCAACATATATTTGTAGAGGTTGTGGACTTTACAATGGGGTTATTTTCATTTTCTATTGCCTGTAAGGTCCCTCTCCTCCCATGAGATGATTTTTATTTTTTTTTTTAAAAGATGAGAGGTCTTGTTCCCTAAAGAATATTTGTTAATAAAAAGGTTGCATTTTCAAAGTTTTTATGTGTCTAATGGTGTTGACAAAAATCTGGTGCTGATCCCACAAAACCCTAATTCATAAAAGTATTTAAAACTAGAGGGTTGTTCCAAAACATGGTTACACAGCCAAACCCTTCTTTAACAAATATGTATACATTGGTTTTTAAAATAATTGAGTTTTTTTTTTTTTTGAAAATCAAAACCTATTTTGTCCCTGATCTCAAGAATCACTGATACCCAATTTATATTTCCATATTATTGGCAAAGGAGATTTGCTTCTTTGGTCATTTTTACATCCTGTGGTATTAAAGAAATCTAATGTAGCATGTTCTTTCACAAGTGGTTTTGTAATTTCACTCTTTAAACACATGATATGAAAAACCTGCATTTGGGACAGTCAAAAACACCAACTGACTCTGAAGCTGTGAAAGACTTTGGCTAGTAATCCTTTACTACAGGTAATGAGTGTAAACAACACATGTCTGTTTCACGGACAAACTTTGTTACAGTGTTAACAAATCACAATACAAGTTGTAAGATTTCCTCTACAGCATTTCAAGAAGGTACTATCTGACAAGTAAAAACTTCAAGTGAAAAGATCCAAGTTACAGAGACATGGACACAGTACAGTCCTCATAGCAGCTCCGAACTTTGATTATAAGCTTTGTACTTTATAAGATCAGTAATTCCTTCAGCAATGTTAATGTGGTAACTTCCAGGATAAAGTCTGTTCAGGCAGCTCGCTGCCTCATTATGGTGTCACTGTCAGGATAACGCATGCGGACAGTGGTTACAGTACATATTATATTACTTTTTATCACATACTGTGCATGTAAATTCTAACAGACCCCTCAAATAAATGTATGAACCATAATGTGACCTCTTTAATCTGTTTATTTGAATGTCAAACTTAAAGTGAGCACACCAAAAATATGTGAATAATCCCTCACTGCACAGAGAAAGTGTGTGAACACAACTACTGTGACAACAGCAGGTCGTAGCTGAAGCTGTGATGTCAAGGATGGATGGACCGTTTGTCTTCGTTTTCTTGTCCAAACAAGTTTGCTCGCATTCTCATCTGTCTGTGGGTAAGTTGTTTCAACTTTATAACAAAATAATCCACCCAGAAAATAAAAGTCTAGCTCTGCAGGGTCCACATAGTTATCTACAACCTGCACAAATACTGATTTATGGCATTTTTGCTCACACTACGGTGAAATAATATCCATTATCTCTCAAACTACCATAGTGGTTCTGACAGTATGGAGCAACGATCATCAGGTCATCCCTGGCACAGACAGAAGGCTAACGGCAAGAG
The DNA here is from genome assembly GCF_014851395.1 of Micropterus salmoides. Taxonomy (NCBI): domain Eukaryota; kingdom Metazoa; phylum Chordata; class Actinopteri; order Centrarchiformes; family Centrarchidae; genus Micropterus; species Micropterus salmoides. The sequence continues at coordinate 109,816 of NW_024044459.1, read as the reverse complement.
CAGAAAGCAGTCAGTAATGTCAACAATAAACCGAAGCTAACTTACCGAGGAGCCTGCCCAGAAGGGACAGGAGTTTCGGATGGGGGGTGAGTTGCTGAGGGACAGTGCTCCAAAGGACAGCGCCACCATGGAGCCTCCGAGCAGCAGCTGCAACAAGCCCAGCGAGAGCAGCGGACGCCCGGGCAGCAGCAGCCGAGAGCCCCCGCCGGCGATCCGTGAAGAAGCGGACAAGCCACGGGCTCTATTTCGGTGACACGGCTCTGCGAGCTGCGCAGCTCCGGTAACCGGGCAGCAAGACCCCGGCAGCACCACTGGGAGCGACATCTGAGGCTTGAAATACTGGACGAAAAACCCAGAATCTCCCGGAACTGGAGTGTATGGAGAGAAGTCGCTCTCACGGATTAAAGGGTGGATCCTCGGCGCGTTCAGTGGAGCTGCTCGTCAGACCTGCCATGATGGTGTCCAGCTTTAAATAACATGCTCTCTGCTGAACGCCAGGGTTTGGATTTGGATCGACTTTCACATATTTTGGCAGCAGGTTAACAGTTGGGACGGGGGAGGGGCAGGCCAGGTCATGTGTAACATGTAAACAGGACACGGTGTCTTCCAGAAATCTCAAATTAAATAGGCCTACATGAGGCCTATAATAGCCTACTACACTTATGCTGTTGCTGTCATTTTTTCCCATGTTCATTCTGTATCAGGCCATGCACAATACAAAAATGGCACAATAACAGGAAAGCAACAGAAGACTTCTTGTGCATTCATGTGGTGTCTGAAATAATCGGAAAAGCCCACTGAAGTCAGAACAACAACTTGGAAAGAAAAGTTTGCTACAGGAGTTGCCAAGTTTATGACGTCAAACACGTAGAAACATGGTTGATGGTTAGAAACGTTTAAATAATGGTGTGAAATTGCATATACATATTTGCTAAGGTGTCATTTGTAACGTGGTGTTAGAGTAACGTTTGGTTTGCTGTCCAGAAGGACTGATGAAGATTAATTAGAAAAGTTAGTTATTAGCAGTATTTGCAGTACATGTCAAATTTTAGTGGTTCCAGGTAATGTACTGATGCAGTAACAACTGTGGTGTCCGAACGATAATGCTGCGATGATGTGTTGAGAAGAAATCCGCTTGACACTGTTCTTGGTTATAAAAGTTTATTACATCAAAGAATTCAGCATCAATTACAAGCTCTGCAGCAGCTTGGAGAGTGACCCAGCCCGATGACCACTCTGTCTCTCTGTACATCGAACACAGCTTATATAGGACATGTTTAGGTCTCTGCTAAAAACCATATAAGGGCACAGTGCTGTAGAATAAGTGTAACCATCTGTCAAACACCACAGTAGGGTACAGTCCCTTCATACACACTAATCTCTTTATACCTAATCTCTTTATACCTAATTTCTACTTCCCCTAACACTGCACCCATCAATCATTACTTCCCCATAAGGGTTCACTGTCCCTCTCACCAGCTGCAGAGCATTATGTTAAACTGTAATGGCCGGATACACGTAATGGCCAGATGCACATATGTTATACACCACATATTCCCCCCTACGAGACTTAATTGAGTCTCGAAAAACAAAAAGAGACAAATTTCTCCAACACACACTTCTTGCATATTATTTTTAACAACATATCAACTTTATGGAGTGTGAGAACGAAAAACCTGTCCGGCAGCCTTCATTTCAAATTCCCTCCAAGACAATCAAGACAGGAAAATTTTCTCACGGCCCCTCTGCCTTAGGCGGCCACGCATGGTACTCCAGTCCAATTAATAAACGACATCTTTATCAGTCAATGCAGAAATACGATTAAGCCAATACATGTGAAAACCTCAGGAAATAAACAAATCAAAACAATGTCCGAATTCAGGCTGGTCAACCCATCGGACCCTCCAACGGACCTTTCCCTGCCTAGACCCTATATCCCTAAGCATCAAGAAAAAGAAAAAAACCTGAGGTCCCCAAATATTAACTCCCTAAGTGACAGTACAAGTCTTTACACAGTTAACACACAAAGAATATAATTGTTAATTAAGTATTATTCATTCGCATATGTATTCATATCTATATCAAAGTAGACATAGGAAGGTATTCCACTGCAGCTCCTCAGCAGTGTCGATGCAATCCAGACGTTTCCACACCGTCCTTGTCCAGAGTCCATCCACACTGTCCTTGTTTGAGTATTTGAATCCCCATCTGTACATCCCCATATACTCTGGAAGAAAAGAAAACACCAACCAGTATCTTGTTGCAAATAACACATGAAAATTAAAACCTCAATGTATGAAAATACAAAGTAACATTAAAATGGATATCTTTCCATCATTACTTCATCTGGTTCCCCTTATCATCTCCATCTGAATCAGCCATAGTTAACAAAGGCATCTGAGTGTTCTCCCCAGGCATCACCACTCCAACCCATCTCAATATCATAGCTTTCGCAAAAGTCAATAGCACCGTACAAAAGCAAAACATCAAACACAGCGCTACAAAGGCTGCTACCAAAATCTGAACCACCACTGCTCCCACTGGTCCTAACTGATTTTGTAGCCAAGTATTTGCTGACCATCCAGCTCCCTCAGATGGACCAAACGCATCCCTTATACTCTTTAATGCATCTATAACACTAGTGATATTATCAGAACTATCTGGGATCAAAGTATAACAACCGTCTCCCGTCAAGTTCATAGCCACACACAAACCTCCTTGTTTGGCTAAAATATAGTCAAGAGCCATGTCATGTTTCAACAATGTCAGTCTGTGACTTCTTTGAGTATTTGACAGAAGATTAAACCCTCGTATAGTTTCATTTGCAAATCCCTGCAAAGTATAAGTAATATTATCAATATGATCTGCCAAAAAAGTTAAACCATACCATGGAAAAAGTCCAAGTCCCCACTTCTCACCTAGACTTATCCTCCAATGGTAGGCTTCAAGATTATGAAATTGTGCCATGCTCCTTTTCACCCTATTTCCGACCCCCGGATCAGAATGAGCTATAGCAGGTGTCTCCCCTTTATGGATTGTAAACACCTCATACGGAAGTTTTAGCGTCGCCATGTAACAACATCCTATCCATAAGATAAGAATATATATGCCTTATCACCACAAACCCACCAAATATCTTGAAAATTCCCTATCGTCACATTGCCAGGCAAAAGCTGATCTCTTACCATCAAAGTCCTTCCCTTCTTACTAGATGGCACAGCAAAAGTTACTTCGTATCTGTTTCCTCTAACCTTACGGTCATGCTTATCCAAAGACATCATATACTCATCACACTCTGATATTCCCATAAACATCCCTGGCCCATCATACGTCTTATTTGAGCAAAAACAGCTACTAGCCCTCACAGGTCTTACCTCCATTGCTTCAGGAATTGCCGTTAACTTATTTTCCTTCTGATCTAACAAATTCACATAGGGTAATTCATTTATCCAAGAACAATTAAGTCTAGGTCTAAACAACTGCGACGACCACGACATCACTATATCTGTTGACGATTGTTGCTGATACGACAGCCATGATAAAGCATAAGATTGGCACATAACGGATAGAGGTTGGGCCACTGTCTCTAAAATTGAATCCCACGTGCCTGGTGCGGGAACTTTCAACAGACATGGACCATCTAATTTCTTAACTGATCTTACAGAATGAGTTAACTGCTGGAACCATAAATTCCTACCTGCCCAGCCATCTGTAATTTTCAAAACAGAAGAATCAAACCCATATGCCTTCCATGTAGCTTCCCTCTTCTGTAACGAGCGATATTGATCAGTCATATCTTCTGGTATTTTATCAAAAGTAAAGAACTCATTTGGTACATGTGGGATAATATTCTGGACGGTTTCAGATGACTCCTCATCATTTTCTTGCATTCTTTGCTCCCCAATCTTCATCTGTAACGCAGGCTTCTGAGTTACGTCTGCCAACTCCTTTACTTCCCGAAAGATTGTAGTCGGTGTCTGTGTCATATTTACAATGGTTGTTATCGCCTCTGTAACATTCATTTCTTCCACAGTTTCTGCTAAAACAATCACATTAGTTAATGTAGTAATGTAACACAGTAGTTAACTCTTTCAGTTGTTTCCAAGGGCCCAATGACAACTGTTCTCTGTGTATTATTCACTCTTGGAGTGACTACTGTAGGATACTGCTCCTGAACTCCTTTGGTGACTGTTGTCACTTCACCAGGCTCTAAATCTTTCATCATAAGCGTCACCTTACGGGTCACATAACCTTGTATCCAATAATTTTGAAACGGAACAAATTTAAAATCTGGCTTTAAATACGTACAACTATATTCCCCTAGGTCTTCCCGGGTAGCATTACGCAAAACAAGTGAACAGTCACCGACAATTTTCCACCGTCTCATATCATTAAGCAGAGAAAACTTTCTTTGACTAGGGGGTACACCCTCCAGTCCTGATAACAACACATCTTTACCGCGACTATTTAACCACTTGGGAGGTACATTACCACCCGTATTCCATTTCTCACATTTACAGGGAAGATATGCCGAACCTCCAAACTTAACCTTAACCACCGTAGACAATGAAGTTGGCGTTGATGAAATCATCTGAGGCGCTACTGTAGTCAAATGTGTTACATTTATACATTTAGAAACTGTTGTTGACTCTCCTAGAGGTGCTTCAATTCTAGTTTTCGTATCGTTTTGGTCTGACTCTTTTCCGAACTGGTCTGGGGCTGTTTTGTCTAAGTGGAACACTGGCTTCTCCTGTAACAGAGATGCAGCCCTTGGTGACCTCTGCGACTTCCCCTTCCACTAAAATAGGCCCTGCTGATTCTGGGACATATTGAAAACCAATGTCCCCAACTCTCCTTTCCTCTCCATCAATTGCAGAGTCATATCTGGCATCATCAAAAGTGTGCACATGATTACCAACATTGTCCACTGAATGTACAATATCCCCTTCTGGGTTTTGGTTCTGGATGTTGTCATGCATCTCTCCTTCTGCCTGTTCTTCCCTATTGTCATCCAGCTCTCTTGAGCCTTCACCATCTTGGCTATCCACCCGCGGCACCTCTTCACTAGGCGCTTTAACACAATGTGATAAATGATACCACGTTGGAGACCCTTTAACTTGGACAGCTGTTCCAGTACTACGAACCACTTCAAATGGTCCCTCACGGCGTTCGTTATACCACTTCCTCCTAAAGACCTTCACGAACACCTTGTCCCCAGGTTGCACTGTGCTCCTTTTTTGCTCATCGAGCTTCTCCTGCACTTCTTCTTTTCTTTGGCTGTCAGAAACATATGTGGACAACTTTTTATGGAAATTGGCCATGTACGTGACATACGCTCTCATTTCGTCTTCCAAAAGAGCCAAACTTGGACCCTTGCCACTTGTTCGTAAACAAGGCGTAGGCATCCGTCTTCCTGTGACCAATTCATGGGGCGTTATACGTAAATCACGCAGCTCACTTGAGCGACACACCATTAACGCCAAAGGGAGCGCCGCTATCCAGTTTAGACCCGTATGTTGGCAAATCTTGACAATACGGTTTTTCAAAACCCCATTCATTTTTTCACACACCCTTGACTTTGTGGGTGATAAACTGCTCCAAGACGTTGTTTGATTCCCAATTTTTGCAAAATCAATTTCACTGTTTTATCCACAAACTCTTTCCCATTATCTGATGATATTCGATCTGGAAGTCCCCACCTGCTTATGACCTCTCTACACAAAAACTTGGCAACCGATTGAGCGTCTTTCCGCTTGTTGGACAGGCCTCCGGCCATCGTGAAAATCTATCCACAACCACTAGCATGTATCTTTTCCCTTCAACTGGTTTTATCATATCGACAAAGTCAACAACTAACTCACGCATAGGACCCCTTGGGGTGGGAATGTAACCAGGAGGAACAGACATACCCCTGCGGACATTATTTTTCAGACAGATTGTACACCTGCCTATGACATAATCAATCTGTTCAAGCAAATATGGTGCCCAAAAACCATACTCCTTTGTGATTTTTCTCCTAACCTCCCCCCTGGCAACATGAGCTAACCCATGTGCTTCCTGAATCATCAAACCTAACAGGTCCAGAGGTGCTACTATCAGTCCCTCGTGATTTCTCCAAAGACCCGTAGAATCCTTAACAGCACCTCGGTCCAGCCACAACTGTTTATCAATCATAGATGCAGCTTCCTGCATCAAAATCACTTCCTTAAGCGTAATTCTGTCTTCCAAGTCCACCCCATGAGTGACCAGAAACCTTGCCCAATTTGTCAGCTCCTGTTACAGCTTTTGCAGCTTCATCAGCAGCTTTGTTCCCTTGTGTCACTCTTGACGCATCTGTTTTATGAGCTGCACACTTAGCTATCGCTATCTCTTTAGGCCTCATCATAGCATGCAACAGTTTTATTATTTGTGCATGATGTTGTATCGGAGAACCATCCGTTCTCTTAAACCCCCGACCTTTCCACACTGCTCCAAACAAATGACATACATTATGTGCATATGCCGAATCAATATATATTGTCACTCGCTGCCCGTCAGCTAACAAACACTCTTCTGTTAGCCCCACAAGTTCTGCCAGCTGTGCAGACGCAGGCTGTGGTATTACTTCAGCTTTTTCAACAACAAATCCCGTTCCTTGAGCTTTTACTACTGCATAGCCAGCACACAATTTATCTCCCACACGATAACAAGACCCATCAGTCCAATACTCCAGGTCTGCCTCACATAGTGGAAGAGCTTGCAAGTCTGATCTAAGCCTTGAGTATTTCTCTGCCTCTTGAACACAATCATGTGGCTCACCATCCTCAATTCTCGGCTGGATTTACCGTATCACACCTTACCAGGGTGACATCCTCCTGCTCTAAGAGCCTATGATAGTCTCTAAGCCTTGGCATAGTCAATGTGTATTTTCCATAGTTCAGGAGATTCCTGAGACTATGATGGGTAAGAATTGTCACTGGGTAACCCCTCGTAACAGATGATGCTTTGTCATACATTAAATAAACTCCAACCATTGCTCTGTAGCACAGTGGTAGCCCTAATTCCACTTCTGAATATGCAGTCGAATAATAGGAGATAGGTTGAGGATTCGACCCTGTACCCGTCGGCTGACAAAGGACTGCACATGCATATTTACCTCCAGTGGAACTAGACACATACAACAAGAAATTCTTAGAGTAATCTGGTAGTGTGAGCGCTGGCGCCTCCTGTAACCTCTGTTTGATTGTTTCAAATGCCACAAGGCCTTCCTGTGTCCAGGACAGATTGCTGTGAAGTTGAGCGTTCCCAGTATCCTTAACCATAGCTCTCAAAGGTCCCGTCAAACTAGAATAATCCTCAACCCATGCTGAAGAATAACCAGCAATACCAAGAAACGTCAACATCTCTCTGACATATCGGTATTCTGCAAAGGCTTATACTCCAGATTCTGTCCTCGGATTATCACTGGCAGCATCTTCTTACTTGTGCTCCCTTTCCTTGGGCGTAATGCATACTTCTTCTCCCATTTTTGAGACCCTTTTTTCCTCAATTTCTCCCTCTGTATTATCAGCTTCTCGAGATGTTCTTCCAATTCTCTTATTTCTTCTGGATAAGTCGACTTCTCCAAGCATGATATGCATCGATCCATGTCTTTTTCTATTTCTTCAGTAGTCATTGGAGGATAAAATCCTCTTGAACATGAAGCACCTTTAATCTCCCACTCTTCATTGCTGTCTCCATCTTCACTTTCATCGGAGATCTGATCTCCTGTATCCTTCTTCCAACTTTCATCACCCCTTCTTTCCGCTCTGGCCAGCCTCCGTCTGATCACAGGATCATATCCACCCATAATCTCTTCTACATCACTCTGTTCATCATCATCTTCCATTCTCCTAAACCTCGCTCTACCCTTAGTTTCCCAAACTTGTCATTTTCTTCTTACTTTTGGAGCTTGGATTCATCTTTACAGTTGTTTCTGCTTGTCCTCTCTCTATGACTCGTTCATCTTCATCTCTGATGCAATAACCACCCTCCTGAATGATCACTGGAAGCTGAGGATAAACATCCTTAAACTCCGCTTCTTCCTCGTAAGGTGGAGGTCTTTTTGCTGAATCCGTATGTGAGAAGGGTTTGTTGACTTCTGCCATTAATTTTTCTGTTATCTTTGCCTCTTTTGCCATTTTTTCTTGCGTCTCTTTCATCAGTTTTTGACCTTCATGTTCGAACAACTTAAGAACACCCAGCTCTCTTCGTCTCTTCTCTTTACGTCGTTCCCCTTTTTTCCCCTTGTTTTGATCCGACTTATATGTGGACACAAGTACTTGCATTATTTTAAGTACACCTGGGTTAAGAGTCCCTTCCACAGGCCATGGTTGTTCAATATTAGGCCAACGCTTATGCCATTTTTCAGATAACTTTACAATACCATCAACTAGAGGATTATTTTTTGCACTACATCAACCGGAGTAGTTACTTTCAACGTTTTAATGTCCTTTTTCCGCATAGTGACAACTTTTTTATATTTCTTTATTGTAAAATTATTTTCCTTATTACTTATTTGTTTATTTTTCTTTTAATTCTACTTAATTGTTGATAGGTGGCAATCTTACCACATCCGCTAACAGAAAATCAAGGGAATTTGTCAACTCCAGAGCAATCACAAAAATCTTGTTAGCCAGCAATCACACGGCGCCAACTCCTACCTAATAAGCACCCTCTCACCTTAGTTTTGTCCCAAAAGCTCAATACCACTCAATTCCCAACACAACTTGACTTCAAACGACCCCTGCACAAAAACTCCCATATGTAATATTCAAATACAGTAACTGATCAGTCCGTTGCCAAGTCTCCCCTTAGATAGTCATAACATGAAATATAGCAGGCATACACAAATAGACTCTCTTTGTTACAAACGTGTCTATAATATCCTGAAAGGAGACAAACTAAATGTGTATCATCCGTAATAATTATAAATGAGTATAGACACATATGCACAGGTGTTTGTAAAGAGTTTGTGGATTGCACAATACTGGCCAGACTGGATCCAGGGCTGCTTTGCTGTGGCGCGCTGGACGGCACCCCCTCTCTCTCCTTCTCTCTCTCTCTCTCCTTCTTGTCTCTCAGATCACAGGAGAACAAAAACCAAAACAAACAACACTTTAGTCCTTTTATGTACTCACAAGGTTATTTCCCCCCAAAAATAAGAGTGTTACCTCTCTGAGTAATCATAATCTATTTTCCCTAACTTTTTAACATATCTACGTTAACATGCAAGCTAAGGAATTTCGGTGTCATTTACACTGGGGATGCTGGGGACACCACTCTTCACTCCTATTTAAAGCTTACTCTATTAACAACCGTTCTTCAATACCAATGAAAATGCCTTTTAAAATGTATTTACACACATAAAAAACCCCCAAATGAAATGCAAGTAAAATATAGAAAAACAAATGCGCACTTCCCAAAAAAGTAACTTAGGCTAAGAAAAACCCCCACTGCTGCTTCTGAAATGACCCAAACCATACAGCAGCATTAATCAATAACTTTACCAAATTTCAAAACACAGTTTTCCCCTTGATCAAGTTCCCTTCTCTATTTCTTCATTCATATATATGTATATTCTCTTCCTTCTTTATTTATTTATTCTATTATTCATATATATGTTTTCTTGAATCCTAGCCTTATCGTCCTCTGCATAGTCTCTCTCTCACACACTAGGCTTCTCCTATTTCTCACACACACAACCGAGACACAGCAGGGCAGCTCTCCACACACACACACACATGGTAGCTATCCAGTCAACAAGAATGCATTCTTCACACGTTTATAAAGCATGCTTCCGCCGCACCTTTTTCCTTTATTATTTTCCTTCCTAAATTTATGCTACCTCGAGTTTGCAGATATTTAATGAGAGGCCACTTCGGACATAGTTCGTCAACACATGTATCGAGAGGTAACTTTCAATTAAAATTTTCTTCTACAAGCTCCCAGTTCCTTTGAACGGACCCGAAAATTCACCTAGTTCCTTTCCAGGATTTGCGGCCCATCTAAGATCGCCTTTCAAGGGCTTTTTGTCCAGATCTGCGGCGTCCTAATCCTTATTTTTTCCTTTTTCCATAACCTTATATTTTCTTCCTTATCCTTATTCATTTGTATTCAAGCCGAATGACCCTGGCCAGGGTTACACTCTCTCTCTTTTTCCCTTACTCCAATTTACCTATTCCTTAAAGCCTAGTTTCACGCGACAGTAATTTCCATCCCACATGACTTACGGTTATAAGAATCTGAGGGCCCATATTCTTAATCTTTGCAAAGTTATGAAACCTCACTTCCCGTTACTCCTAGGCTGTTCCTTTTTCTTCCTTTTATATCTATCTATCTGTCTTCATTACATTCACACACACACCCTTTTTGCGTTATCCACAATGCACACACAATTTAGAACGGAGTCTTCTCACACATCCACCCGCAAGCATTCACACGGGATCGAACCGGTGTACCCTTTAACGAACACACAGACACACGAACTGACCAGCGCCCACAGTTTATGAGAAAACTCACCCTACACGCTAGCTTCTGGAGCGGGAGTCAGCTCGACGGTGCCTGTGATGGAACGATGAATTCAGGCACAACACGGTCCCTTCGTGGTCGCCAATTTCTGTGGTGTCCGAACGATAATGCTGCGATGATGTGTTGAGAAGAAATCCGCTTGACACTGTTCTTGGTTATAAAAGTTTATTACATCAAAGAATTCAGCATCAATTACAAGCTCTGCAGCAGCTTGGAGAGTGACCCAGCCCGATGACCACTCTGTCTCTCTGTACATCGAACACAGCTTATATAGGACATGTTTAGGTCTCTGCTAAAAACCATATAAGGGCACAGTGCTGTAGACTAAGTGTAACCATCTGTCAAACACCACAGTAGGGTACAGTCCCTTCTTACACACTAATCTCTTTATACCTAATCTCTTTATACCTAATTTCTACTTCCCCTAACACTGCACCCATCAATCATTACTTCCCCATAAGGGTTCACTGTCCCTCTCACCAGCTGCAGAGCATTATGTTAAACTGTAATGGCCGGATACATGTAATGGCCAGATGCACATATGTTATACACCACACAACTCTAGGACAAAAAAATACTTTGTAACAGAAAGCTTCAAACTGTTTCATCATAGTTGGATAACAATGATAATGCTAATCCAATACATCTTTATATCCATCCAGCTCATGCTGTGGGAAAGTAGGCAGTGACAGTGTGCCACCTCAAAAGCAATGGCTGCAGTCTGCCATAAGGAAAGTACTGCACGGTTGATTCATACACACCAGTCCAGAACAAAGTTATCTCATTGCACTTTTCATACAGAGCAGGTCTAGACCGCTCTCTTCATATTATTATTAACAGAGACCTAACAATTGTCACCCTGAGCAGCACTTGGCGACACAGGTAGGGCTGGGCGATATGGCCAAAAATGTCATCACGATAAAAACAAAATAAATCATACTGTTCATCATTTATCAAATGTCACTTGATGCCACACTGGATCACTTCACAAATCTGAGGTAGAACATTCAAAACTATTATGATAAAATCTTTTTTCAACAAATATGATTAGTAAATCTTTTTTCAGTTCCTTTTCCTCAACAAAATAAATATTTTAATAGAATCAGGTGATAATTTGTTTGTGATTCAAATGAATGAATTCAATCACATATTTATTGACGATATATTAAACATTTATTATATTGTTATTAAGGAAAATTATATTGCGATAATTAACATTATTGTTTTATTGCCCAGCCCTAGACACAGGCAAGGAAAAAATTCCTTTTAGTTGGTAGAAACCCGGAAAAGAACCTAGACTCCTAGACCTCTTGGGTGGGCGACCACCATTGCAAAAGTAAAAAGTAAAAGTAAAAGTTAAATACAACTGTTTTACTTCTTATTACTGTTACTGTCAGAATCAGAATCCGTTTTATTTGCCAGGTACAGTCCCCTCCAAAAGTATTGGAACGGTAAGGCCAATTCCTTTGTTTTTGTTGTTCACTAAAGATATCTGGGTTTAAGATCAAAAGATGAGTATGAGACAAGAGTTTCAGCTTTCATTTCCTGGTATTCACACCTAGATGTGTTCAACAACTCAGGACATATCACTATTTGTATTAGACCACAGCATTCTTAGGTGAGCAAAAGTAATGGAACAAATAATCTAAATAAGTAAATAACATTTAATATTTGGTGGCAGAACCCTTGCTTGCAATAACTGCCTCAAGCCTGCGACCCATCAACATCACCAAACTGTTCATTTGTGATGCTATTCCAGGATTTTACTGCAGCTTCTTCCAGTTCTTGTTTGTTTCAGGGTGTTTCTCCCTTCAGTCTCCTCTTAAGGAGGTGAAATGCAGCTCTATTGGGTTAAGGTCAGCTGATTGACTTGTTCCACTTTTTCCTCTGATGAAGTCCTTTGTTTTGTTGACAGTGTGCTTTGGCTCATTGTCCTGCTGCATGATAAACTTCCTCCCCATTAGTTTCAATGCATTTCTCTGTAAACTGGCAGACAAAATGTTTCTGTCCACTTCTGAATTAATGCTACCATCATCAGTTACATCATCGATAAATATTAATATATTAATATTAATATTATTAGATTAATCTTGGTCTCATCAGTCCATCAGATTGTGTTCCAGAACTTTTGCAGCTCATCTCTGTACTTCTTTGCAAATTTCAATCTGGCCTTCCGATTCTTGCTGCTGATGAGTGGTTTGCATCTTGTGGTGTGGCCTCTAGATTTCTTCCAACTTCTTCCAACAGCGGATTGTGATACCTTCACCCTGCACTGTGGAGGTCGTTGGTGATGTCACTTACTGATGTGTTTCTTCTTTTTCAGGACGTTCCACATTGTTGTGCTTGCTATGCCCAATGTTTGTCCAATGGCTCTGGTCGATTGTCCTTCTTTTGTCAGCTTGACAGTGGCTTGCTTTTCTCCCATAGACAACTCTCTGGTCTTCATGTTGGTTTATCCTCTTGAACAGGAAATGCAGTCTTTAATGGTTTGAACCAAAGATGAAAACTTAGACTAGTCATGCAGAGCTATTTAATGTTTGGACAATCAACCTAAAAGGCAAAACCTGGGCAACAAAAAACATCTGGCAGTCACATGTTCCAATAGTTTTGCTCACTTGAAAAATGGGTGGGTTTAAACAAAAAGTGGTTTGTCCTGAGTTATTTAACACATCTAGACGTGAATACCAGGAAATTAGAGCTGAAATTCTGAACTCTAGTCTCATACTCATCTTAAACCCAGATGTCTTCAGTGAACAACAAAAACAAAGGAATTTGCCTTACCGTTCCATTACTTTTGGAGGAGACTATATGTGGTCCAAATCGATACAGATTGGATTTTCTGGAATGCGACATCAGTCTGGACACTCAGATCGGAATTGATGCAACTTTGACGTCACTCTAGAGCAGCTGTTTCCCCGCCAGAAGGTGAAAGCCATTGAATCCTACAAGAGATCTAAAATGCACCAGTGGTACACAGCATCACTGCCAGAGACACAAAGATCTGAGGTGCTCTGTGCTCCACACAGTGAGCAGGCACCATTCATTCAAATCAAATGGTGACATAGTGTGATTGCCGTTGTGAGGCTGTTTTACCAGATTGTGCTTTTAATTTAATAAAAAAATTTTAACACTTGATGCCAAACAGTGGATCACTTAGAACATAGTAGTACATTAGTAGAACATTCAGAACAACATATATCCACGAGTAAAATTAAGTAAAATCTGTTTTTGAGTCCCTTATCCCTTAACAAAAATAAATATCTTAATAGAAAAAGTAAGTGCTAATTCGTTTGTCATTTAAATGAATTAATTAAAATATTTATTGAACATTTGTTATATTGTTGGGAAATTATATCGCGATCATTATCATTTTTGTCTTATTGCCCAGCCCTAGCATGAGTTCACCTTGACAAATGGACATGATCAGTTCACCAAAAACATGAGCATGATCAATGATCGGGACAGTTTGAGCATGTTTCGTATGGAAAGAACTAATTTCAAATCATCATGTAAACTTGATAATGTAATCCCACAATAACATCATTTTCCACATATGTATGTGTTATTTAGGTAAAAATGAAAATAAAAATGCAATCATCCAATTTTCATTTTCACGTACTTGTGTGGGCATTCAAGGACCATATTAAAATGAAAATGGAAACAGCATTTGACAATTCATTTTCAAAGACTTAATCTGCTCTATAACGGACTTTATTCAATGCAATAAGTGAAACAGTGCCCTTAGTCTATTGCACTGCATTTTCATTTACAAGCAGCTTTCCAAGGGACACAATGCAAATGAGAATGTAATCTGTCAGTCCTTCCATCAAGGCGGGTCTTCAATTACGACATCACTTCCTCTTCAGTTGGAAGGCAACTTTACATTCTGATGTTTCAGTTGTGTATCTACCATTATACAACACTAGGCTGTAACTTCACGACCAAATGAAATCTAACATCCAGGACACCGTGTTATGGGACCCCTCTAGTCTTCCCAGGCTTTCCTCCTGCTCGACTCCAAAGCATCAGTCAACCTGGGCTGAGGTGGTGGTCCGTGGCTGCAAGAGAGGCTCGGATGGGGCTGCCTCTCCTCCGCACATCGGCCTCTCCAACCGCTATGCAGCCCTGTCTGACACTCTGGTCCATCCAGCAGATGCACCTGCGGCTTCGAGTCTCCCTGATGCGGATCTCTTTCGGCGGACAGTGCCTCCCGATACTGTTGCATATCCTCCACTGGCTACATCTCCTGCACTGGGCCGCCGGTCTGTCGCTGGGAGTGATCGGCAGCCGTCATCCCTGTCAAAAACCTCCGCTTCCCGACGTAGGATCCTGAAGGAGGCTGTGACGCTCCGGAGGCCGTCTCTACCCTGCACCGTCGGGTAGCCCTTCTCTCAGGTCTGTTACTGCTACTCCAACACAACACTCGGCAGCTCACACACTCCATCCTCAGTCCGCACGCAGTGTTGAAGCAGATTCTGCTCAGTCCTGCTCTGGAACCCCACAACCAGCATCTCCTCGTCCCCTTTTCTCCCCAACCACACTAATAATTGGTGACTCCATAACCAGAAACATCCGTTTCTTTAATGCTAGCTCTCACTGCTTCCCCGGTGCCACCACAGCTGACTCCAGGACCTGATGCCGTCGCTCCCGTCCTCCATCACAAGAGTGATAGTCCATGTCGGAACAAATGACACAGCTCTTCTGCAGTCTGAGCTGACAAAATCAGATTTTAACCGTCTTCTTAACTTTTTAAAGCAGTGTGGAAAGTCCGTTTTTATCTCTGGTCCCATTCCCACAGTTGGTCGCGGTGCTGGCCGCTTCAGTAGACTCCTTGGCCTCCACGACTGGCTCCAGTCCGCCTGCAGGGCTCACCGTGTGTGTTATGTGGATAATTTTAATATTTTCTGGCAAAGAATGTCTCTTTTTAAGACAGACGGACTTCACCCAAACAAACGGGGCTCAGAAATGTTAGCTGCGTACAAACAGCATGTGGTGCGGTCCACACATGACTTACGTGAATGACTATTTCATTCATGCAGCACACCTGGACACACCACCGCTCACTGAACAGATCTCTGGCTCACTGCCACAAACAACTGTCTCCACCTGCTGGCATGTAAAGCCGTCTGCTCCCAGCGCTGTTCCACAGACTTCTATTCCTGTCATCATCACGCATAGACCAGTAAACCGAAATGTGCACATCCCACACAGAAATATTAGTAATCTCTTAAGGATTAGGACAACTGTACCAACTCCAGCACCCAGAACAAACTCATTTAAAACGGCTCTCTTCAATGTGAGATCACTTTCAAGTAAGACTTTTTTGTTTAAGACTGTGGATCAGCTGGTAAACCCAACCCCTCCTTGTGCCTCAGCTGGAAGTAATGATGACTGTGAATTATTTGTATCTTATTTTACCAATAAGGTGGTGTCAATCAGAGCCTCTATTACCCCCGCGGCCTCTTACTCAGAGGTTCCTCACCACCAACAAGAGAGTTTTAACCAGTTTTATCCCATCGACTTGTCTGAGCTTTTAAAAACAGTATCACAAATGAGAGTGTCCTCCAAGCCCACTTGATGTAATACCTACAAACTTTTTACTGAAAGTACTAGATTCTGTTGGGCCCCATTTGATCTCTGTTTTCAACAGCTCCCTATCTACTGGTTGTGTCCCTGATTATTTTAAAACGGCTTGCGTGAACCCACTTTTAAAGAAACCTGGTTTAGATCCTTCCCTCCCACATCATTTTAGACCAATTTCAAAACTGCCTTTTATTGCAAAGATTCTAGAAAGAATTGTGTACAAACAGCTGCTCATTGTACTGGAAAATAACAAAATATTTGAAAAGTTTCAGTCTGGTTTTAGGAAGTACCACAGCACTGAGACTGCCCTGCTTAAAGTCACCAATGACCTTTTAATCTCTGCTGATGAAGGCATGTGCTCAGTCCTGGTACTCCTGGACCTTAGCGCTGCTTTTGACACCATTGATCACAACATCATGTTAGACAGACTGAGGCGCTGGGTGGGGATCTCTGGTACTGCTCTAGAATGGTTTTCATCCTACCTGTCAAATAGGAAGTTTTGTGTGTCTGTAAACAACTATGTCTCTTCGTTCTGTCCAGTTAAATATGGTGTGCCTCAGGGGTCGGTCTTAGGACCCATTTTGATTTCCTTGAATCTGCTTCCCCTTGGACATCCATAAACATGGCATTTCGTTTCATATTTATGCTGATGACACACAAATATACTTGCCCGTCAGATCCACAGACCCTGGAATGCTGAGTTCACTTAACAACTGCCTTTGTGAAGTTAAAAAATGGATGTCAAATAATTTCCTCCAGCTGAACTCAGACAAAACAGAAATCCTGGTCATCGGGTCCCAGCAGATCCCTAGTAAATCACATTAAGCCTGTGGCATCTCATCACGCCTTGATTATTGCAACAGCCTTTTCACCTGTTTAACCCAAAAATCTATTGATCGACTCCAGACTGTCCAGAACTCAGCTGCCAGGTTTTTAACCAGAACAAAGAAATATGACCACATTACACATATTTTAGCTTCATTACACTGGCTCCCAGTATGTTTTAGAATTGACTTTAAAATTCTATTGATCACTTTTAAAGCTCTTCATGGCCTCTCGCCTTGTTATATTTCTGACCTTTTCGTCCCATACACACCAGCACGTACCTTGAGATCCTCGGGCAGAGGTCTGTTGTCTGTTCCAGAGTCTCGACTGAAAACTAAAGGGGACAGAGCGTTTGCTGTCAGGGCCCCGAGGCTCTGGAACAGCCTGCCCGAGGAAATCAGGTCAGCTGAGTCAGTGAACTCTTTTAAGTCCCTTCTTAAAACATACTTTTATAGGAGAGCTTTTCCCGATCTTATTTGACTTTATTTTATCCCTTTTATTTTATTGTATTTTTCTAATTTTATATTTATCTTAAACGTGTATTTTAGTCTTTTCAATGCTTTCATGCTATTATCTTGTATTGTTTTTGTATTATTGTCTCTTGGGTATTATTGTCTTTACACGTGTTAAAGCACTTTGTAACTTGTATTTGAAAAGTGCTCTACCAATGAAGATTATTATTATTATTATTATTAAGGGGGGGGGGGGGCGCTTCCACAATCAGCTGATCAACTTCCCCTGTAGGTCAACTCATCACGGTCCTGGGTGAGGCCGATGACCATTGTGTCGTCAGCAAACTGGAGAGTTGAGGTGTTGCAGGATGGAGGAGGAGCATCCACTGACCTGTTAGCCCTGTAGGCAGTGCTTGCACTATCCTCAACCTTAAGCTGAAACTAGTATATATTATAACTAGTGCTGGGCAACGATTAAAATGTTTAATCACGATTAAGCACATGATTTTCTTGCCATTAATCCCATTGTGACACGCAAAATTGAATAATGAATTCTAAAGCAGTGTATTGTGCACTTTTAATTTAAATGGACTGCTATATACACAAAAGTGCAATAGCATGTGGTTTGCAAACACTTTAAACAAATAAGGTGTTTTTTCCCAGCAGTATTCCCTTTACACAGCAGCAATAAAATATTTCTTGTAAATCTCAACAATCTACAGGCATACAGGCATAATTTGTTTTCTTCCAAAGTACATGCTCCATTTCAAACTAATCAGATAGGTCGGCTTTGGGTAGGCCCACTGCTAGTGTTGATAGGTAAGTGCAATCACTTGATTAATATTAAAAAGCTATTTTGTTCATTATGTGACATTAAATCAAGCATAATGTTATTACAGCCAAGTGCTGTTGTGCCATACTAATATCACAGGCTAGAAACCATCTCATCAACTACCTTGCATAAATTAGTTTAAGTTTGAAGCTACAACATTAGCCCTGATTGGAGGTGTTCCCCTAGCGTGCATGCCCACAGCTGTGAAGGTGGACCAGCAATTTCACCAAAGTAATTTAATCGTTTAGTATTGTTGTTAACAAGATTTTGCAAAGCAAGCAACATCTGGCCCCTCTGTCAAAATAAATGGTTTTATTCTTCTGCAGGCTAACGTTGCGTGTTATCGAACTTCGTATTATTTATTGCACTGAATTTAGATTGTCTAAACAAGATGACCATATCTTCTCCCTCATAAGGCAAACATTTATTTTGCAATTGTCTGATGATGTTGTTAAGATGGTCATCCATGTTACTCTTTGGAAACTCTGTAAGTTAACCTTTTTTAAAATTCAAATAGCTACGCGATCTATGCTGGACAACCAAGATCACGATAATCAGTTTAACACATTGTCCACCTCAGTTAGATCTTGCCTACTAGAGTCAAAATGTACATTGAACTGAATGCAGCATTGTATGCACTGAATGCACTGACTGACTAAAAGCACTTCTTCGAGTGGTAATGATACAATCCCCTCTTGTGATACCTCTGATAACATGAGTGCCTGCTCTCTGCATAACAGATCTCTTCAGTGGAGGTGGGGCAGTGCTGTGCAATATCTTATAAACTAGACAAAAGTTACTAGAATTGATTGAGTATTCCCAACTCAGAAGCCTATGGGTATTTAAAATTTGACAGGGGTGAAAACTATGAGGTTTCGAATCTAAAACTATGATTGTATGTTTATAAAGGCTTTCGAGTGGCTTCATTGTGGATTTGTTAGCCTGTGCCCAGCTTGTCAAACAAGATGTAAAATGTGGGATAATCATGGCATTCATATATATCATAGCAGTTTCAAAGCTGAGTGATTGCCTAACAAATCTAAAGTTACTTAAATTAAATCTAACTTGTTTGCACATACTTTTCTAAAAGAGAGATTCAAATCAATCAAGACACCCAGGTACTTGCATTCAATCACAACTAGCAAATTTTGACCTGATATTATTATATCTGGGTCTGGTGTTGTGGTGGCAGCCCGGCTGATGATGAGTGTCCTGGTTTTATCTCCTTTTTATCAGTTGTTCTGCTTTTTCCTTGGTTTTCTCTGTTCTCTGCCTGCCTCCCTGTGTCTCCTCCCCTCTGTGTGCTCTCTCTCTCTCTCCCTCCGCTCCTGAGCCCAGCCTACAACCTGCACCTGCACCTCATCAGCCACCTCGTCAGCCTGCCACACCTGCCAGTAATCACCTCATCCCTGCCTGTATTTCAACCCCGGTTCTCCACACCATTCTTGCTGGATCGTCGTTGCTCCTTACCCGGTGCCACCTCTATGTTCAAGCTCGCATGTTTTCTTCCAATTTCCCCGTGCTTCATCTTTGCTGTCACTAACCTTGTCTCTTTGTCTGTTTCCCTCCCAGGTTCACTCACCCTTTTCCTCCGTTCAGTCGCCTGGGCTCATCCTCTGGTCCTCTCCTCCCCGGACTTCCCCCACGGTGTCCTCCCAGTTCCCCCCTCGCTTCCTCGGCCCCAGTGTTCCCCGGCTCCCTGGTCCCAGGCTCGTCGGTTTCCCTGTGCCAGTGTTTCCCCGGCATCCACCTCTCCCTCCACTCAAACCCCTTTTCCCTCAATAAACCTCCTTCGCTCTGAGTGCTGCATTTGGGTCCTCTCTGTCCCCACGCCACACCACCCGTAACATCTGGAGTGCTACATGGTCGCTTTGAAAAGAACATGCTAACCGTTTTACAAACCTTTAACACCAGTATTAATTGTATAAGCAGTGGATTTATGATTTTGAATCTTTACATAACGTGTTCTTCCCTTTAGGTATGAATCGATCCACTTCAGGGTATCATTTGGAAGAAAAGTTAATTTGTTAACAAGTATTCCATACTTCATAGTGTCGAAAGCCTTTTTAAGGTTCAGAAAAATTTCCCCCACAGTACCACCCTTACCGATCATGGATTTAATGTTTTCCAGAAGGAAAAGGGTAGCAGTCTCTGTTGAATGGTGAGCTCTAAAACCAAATTGCATAGGATGCAGTCTAAATTCACTGTTGTTCAAATAAAAGACTCTGAAACCCACTTCTCCATCACCTTGGATACAACAGGCAAAATACTGATAGGTCTGTAGTTAATGATAAATTGTTGTAAATCCCTCCTCCTTAAAGGGTTAATTTGTCATAATGCATTACACAAAGCGATTACAGTACTGTTCCTACCAGCCTATGCAGTGTGCCAAAATATATATTTTCAATAATGCACAAAGAATAAAAGCATTTTTTGACAGATCAGCATGGTGTTGCATGCTTTGCAAAACTTTGTTGATGAAACAACAATACTAAAATGATAGATTAAACAATCCACATGTTTCTGATTCTGATGTTATAATTTTCATTTACTTAACTAGGGTAACTACCTTGCCACGACACCCATCATGCCAACATGTTAAAAAGCATTTATTTGTGAAACATGTCAATACTGAATGAATAACTAAACCAGGCATTGGCTAGAACTAGCGCTAATTTTCTTACTGTCACTAAAGTTATTACTACTGGCTGGCTATACCCTGCCTATATTTTTTAATTCAATTTTATTTATATAGCGCCAAATCACAACAACAGTTATCTCACAGCGCTTTTCATAAAAGGGCAGGTCTAGACCGTACTCTGTGATGATATTTACAGAAGCCCAACAGTTCCCACCAAGAGCTATTTAAGTAGCCTATAGCATTTTTTCCCTGATAATGCTTTTGTGAACAATAAATCTGTGTCAGAAATAACCTAGCTGGTGTATCGTCTTATCTCCAAAACAAACAGACGCGGTCATTAAAACATTAAACACAAATAAAGCAGTTTCATCCTAAAAGTGTGTCTGTTCAGTGGACACTGGGCATCAGCGAGTGTTCGCACGCTGGGGGTAAAGACACATAGCTGGGATGTAAACTATCTTTCTCAGGTAAGACCTGCGACAGCCAAACCTGCTTAGTGTGTGTGCTTTGTCAATAACTGTCTACCTGTATTGTGTTTTGAGGTGACATAGGAGCTGAAAGCAGTATCCATCCAAATGTGGCACACCTGGGTCCAGTACTCTACAGGATATACAAGTCCCAGCTTCCAACATGGCCCGCCCTCTTATCTGCCATGTTTTGCTTTGCTTAGCCTTTTGTTTAACTTTTACTTCACAACACCTAATCCCACAATATATGAACACTGATTTCAAATGTTATATTATGACACTGGGTACCTATCCATAGGTTCTTTTATTATAATTACTGTTAGTCATTAAAAACAGCATTTACATTTGTAAATTTTTTAAATTTAGGTTTTCTTGAATGCTATATATTTTAATTTGTTGAACTTTTGCTTGTGTATTGGGAATCATTTTTGTGATATAAAATGTATGGAAGTACATTCTTCATTCGTCAGTTTCCTTTAACTTCAATTAAAATTGTGATCTACAATTTTAACAAACATATAAATTACAGCTGTAAATGAAATTATTAAGATGGTATTTATAGATAAACATAAATGTTGTAAAATAAAAAAATGAAATGCAGATATTATTTGGACATTTCTTTAAGAGACAAATGTGACATTCACTTAAACAAAGAATTATCTGTACACTGAATAGTTCTGAAGCTCTATAGATGGTGTCATTTATTGCGACCGTTGAGTAGGTCTTGTTGATATTCCATGTGTATTGTTTGGCTTACTGTATACTGTGTAGTGAGGCAAAATTAGCTGATAGAAAGCACATATTTGCTACAAGTGCATTTGATCAGCTGTGCTCTGTGTGGGCTACTTGCCTGAGAAGACCTCATTGCAATTAATGATACCGCCTAGTGGGATTCATAATTTCTCAGTCAGCAGGTCATTCTTTGTTTAAGCACTTTACCCAGTTTTGTTTGGATTTGTGCTCATTCATTTGTGTTTAAACTAGACAAGGCACTCCAGCTATACTTGTTATCTTTAAGTATAAGGTACATTGTTAAAATACTCCCGCGCACACAGAAAAAAACTGCATAATTATTTCTTCTGACCTTTTCTGACAAAGTTCAGAAGACAAAACATTTTTTCAGAGTATTTTCACTTTTCAACTTATAGTAGACTGTTCTCCCTTAGCAAAAGAGTTAGGCTTTAATATGTTTTATCTGTGTTGCATGATGAGCTGGTTCTTTCTGTAAAATGAACATCTTCAGTAGTAAAGACAAAATAAGTCAATGGGAACCATAAATCATTTTTAATGGACATAAAACACAAATGTGGACAATATTTAAAACCACAGTGGATGATGAGAAAGGCCCCGGCCTTTCTGTGTGGAGTTTGCATGTTCTCCCTGTGTCTGCATGGGTTCTCTCCGGGTACTCCGGCTTCCTCCCACCATCCAAAGACATGCAGGCTTGATTGGTGACCCTAAATTGTCCCTAGGTGTGAGTGTGACTGGTTGTTTGTCTATTTGTGGCCCTGCGATGGACTGGCGACCTGGTAAAACCAGGTAAATATATAAAGCTACCTCTTAAAGAGGCTCTGTTTTTAATGTTGTGAATATCATTATATCAGAATTGTAGGAGAAAAAGGAATAAAGTAGCAACACTTCAAAATATATTTGATAGTTTATATTTTAAATGTAATGTAATATCCGCTGTCTAAATTCAATTACAGTTTATGCTGTGTGGCCATGACCTCAACAAGGACCGATCACTGTCAACAGTTATATTCAAGATGATAATCTCACACAGGTCTGTCGATAGCATTAACATGACAGTACAATCTATAAACATACTCAAATTCAAAATAGCGCTGTGGGGAATTACAAGCTTTATTGTAAGATGTAATGCACTAACTTCTGAGGATCAAAGTGCAGAATTTCTAATCTCTTGTTTGGTATAATGCCTTAATAGGCCAAAAAGTGAAAATAATAACTATGGCTACCATTATGTCAGCAAAATAGCTCATGTTACCATATTTAACTTAACATTAGCTGACCATTGACTTATAAGAAGAAACATTATAATCAAGTGACATCCAAATTAATGACTCATAGCTAAAATTATCAGTAGCTGCTTCAGGGGGAAACATCCTGGAGCAGAGAGACAGTCCCAAACAGTCTCTGAGCGAGGGGGACAGAGACCGCAAAGAGAGTGACATGCATCTGTGTCACCTTTAGGTGTGTCATTCTCTTCCCAGTTTGCAGCGGACTGTTAAACGTTTCTGTAGCAAATACACTGACTAGACACAGACCGACATTTTTATCTAAATGTTTTGATTAAAATTATTGCTACGGACAATTCATTAGTCGCTGACAAGCCCTGAGGCTGTGACCACTGCCCTCTCTCTCTCTCTCTCTGTAAATGCAGGCAGGCTCAGTAACGGTGGGGGGTCATGTCACATGAACTTCAAACAAAATGTAGCAATATTATTGCCAGTAGCCTCCGTTCTTCTCCAAGACCTGCGAGACAGGTTGTGTCATGAGGATTACTGAGCATCAAATAGAAAATATTTTTGTTGAGTTACATTCGGAGCTACAGCCACAGAAAAATGAGCTGCCAACGCCGATGGCTTCGTCACATAACTTTATTGTTTTGTATCCTTAGTAGAATTTGTGTAGGAGTCTGTGTTTCTAGGAGCCGGTTGTTGTTAGTGGACTGCATGTCGTTAGCTGCCCTGTTGTCAGTATAGTGTGAGAGGCTCGGGAGTGCGCACAGGGCTGACCCGGTGTCTTCACATTAAAAGTAGAATAGTGGCTGACCCGAGCTAATGAGAAAACATGCGTGTACTTCATTTCTAAGTGAGTTTTGAGCCCATTGACAATAAGGCAATGAAAATTTGATTTATTAATAAGTAATTTCATTGAAAAACTACATATAGCCCCTTTAAAGGATTTGTCCACAAATTTAAAAAACATATTCTCACTTACCTGTTGTAGTATCAAGCCAAGATAGTTTTGGTTTTGTTTATCCAGGTGTTCGGATAATCATCCTTTGAGATTTCCTGCTTCCATCCCAGAATCACAATCACAATCAGAATGAGGTTTATTGCCAGGTACATTTTCACATACAAGGAATTTGCCTTGGTGCTTAACAGAACATAAATATAGAAATATAGAAAAAGTAAAGACATCAAAAATGTACAAGAATACAAATTAACAAAATAATATCATAATACTAATGGAAAAAATATATAGGATAATTAACAAGCAATGTGCAAAAATTCACAATATGAGCATAAAAGGATTAGTGCAATGTGCACTGTTCAAAGTTTAACGTTGTTGTAACGTGTAGGGTCAGGTGTGTGTTTGGGGGGGCGGCGTGAGAGTCAGTGACAGTGGGGACCCAGGTCTTGT
Organism: Micropterus salmoides; assembly: GCF_014851395.1. Lineage (NCBI taxonomy): Eukaryota > Metazoa > Chordata > Actinopteri > Centrarchiformes > Centrarchidae > Micropterus > Micropterus salmoides. Next base: position 85,081 of record NW_024044459.1, on the reverse strand, counting down.
TGAGGAGGCCCACTGCAGTCGGGAAGAAACTGTTCTTGTGGCGCAAGGTTTGGGTCCTGATGGACCCCAAACCAGGTGAACCTGTTCAGACCCACAAAGCAAAGACAGATCACATCCCACATGGTTGTTGAAATATTTATTGGTTATTGTAATCAGAATCAATAATCAAAAATGTCTGTATAGACTGACGGGGGGCATCCCCAGTCCTTGTTCTGTGCGAAAATGCTTTCTAAAGTTCATTTGAAACTAATATGAAGCTTAACTTGTATGACTTAGACCACTGGTTCTCAAACGTTTTCAGCTAAAGACCCGGAAGAGAAATCTGGTGTCTTTCTGGGACCCAAATTTATAAAAATACATCTACATTTACAAACTACAGATAAAGGGAAAAACAAACCATGTATATAATATGCATTTATGGTTTTTTGTTTTTTCAGGTATGCTAGATTTAGAAAGCCAGATTCACAAGTATGTTGTGCCATTTTGAATCAACACATCTTGAAGGAGAAAAAAAATGTTTTGACTTTCACAGATACAGCAAATGTTTTTTTTTGGAGATCATTACTCATTACTGAGCGCTTCTCCACATATTACACATTATTGGCAACATAATAAAAAGGGGCTTGCGACCCATTTTGGGTCCCGACCCTAAGTTTGAAACATGGCCTTAGACTAGTTAGTAATGAAAATCCTGTCAAAATGATCACAGTACATACACTAAACACGTGGTCAATCCTTTTTGTTTTATTTGGTGTTTTAAGGTGAAAACGTGAAATACTCAGCAGCCACAGTCCAGTCATTCTTCTTATTCTCTCCATCTCATTTGATATAACTCTCGGCCAAGACCCAGTACAGTATCCTCATTAGCACTTAGATTCTGACAGTAAGCACTTTGTAACTGGTGTGTGGAGGTAAAGAGTGAACTGAGATATACAATCAATATCAACATACAGTTTTGAACATGTGGGACACCATTCATTCACAATGATGATGGAACTGGACCAAAGACACCAATACCCAGGCAGAACACACACTCCCCTCAAAGCTGGGACCCCGTGTTTGTGGGTCAGCAGAGGTGGCTTCACTACCAGACTCATCTAAGTTTGTTTTGCTTTTGATGCCTGATGGAACACAAACATAATTTAGCTGTTAGCAGTTTTACTTTTGCTCTTTTCTATGCCTGGTAGGCTTGTGTGTGGGGAAATGTCTGCTAGCAAACAGGAAGTCATGAGTTTAATACTTGTTTGGAAGAATAAAAGCAGCTGTCTCAATTCAGAGGCTCCCCCTTTGGAAGGACACAGCCCATAAAGGTGAAAGCTGGCTTGGGAATATGCACTGCATAATCATTATTTATCTTGAGAGAGAGAGGGGGGTTCTGAGTCAAACTCTAGGCACCACCCAACTGCCCCCTAGCAAGTTCATCCAGCCAAACCTTCAGAGAACTGACTGTTCTGAAAATGAGACGAAGCTTTTTAATGCTATATTGTTGTTCTTGTCAGTAAACACCACAAAAAGACCAAAACAAACAATGTGTTGGATGGTCTCTCAAAACTTTCTTCTATAGACATAAATATTTAAAAGTGGCTCATATAGTTCCATTTTTAAAAAGTCATTTCCTAAAACATCTTGACACTAGTTTTAATCAAACAGCAGAAAAGAGTGCATTTGTTTTCACTATTTTCAGCAGTGGATAAATACACATTTGGTGTTCTTGTGAGGGTTGTATTTGTGTTTTTAAACAACAGTAGAGCTCTATGGCACAGAGAAATCAGGCTTTGGATACACACAGTACATGTCAGTTGGATACATTCATTGTTGGTCTGTATCTGCACATTAGATTTGTTGACAATAAAAAAATAGAGAATATCACCCACCTTATTATCTAACAGGGTTGTTCGCATAGGCAGTGATAGCCACCATGGGTGGCAAGAGGGCACCACCTGCTGAAACTTAATTACCAAAACATTTCAAGGCAAACAACAAACTCCGCTGGACACAGCTAAGACTGGCAAGTCATTTCTGGCTGGAAGGTTTAGTGCAAAAACAGCGCAGCAATGAATGCTGAGCACCAAAGACCATTACAAATAAGAAAAAGGAAGCTGGAGGCCCAGTCACACCAGAAAGTGGCACAGCAAAATGCCCTGCACGTTCTAGTAACATGGGTGCTTCTAGGAGCTTGGTGACATAGTCACTATTCACTGGACATGTTGGCAAATGACTGAAGCTGGTGAGCTAACTCAGGAGAACTGCTGACAGAATCCAACTGTGGTGTTTCAACAAAAGAAATTTGGCCCACAAAGTTCACCAACATTGAACTTGACACGAACGATGTACACAGATTTACTTCGCCCCCATGAGCCTGTCCACTGACAGGGAGATTCTCTTGAAAGTAACTGATTTTACCTCAAAATGTGGCTGTTTAATGCTGGAGTGACCGGGCCTTTACATTTTACAACCATGACCAACTTCTAGACATCAGACAGTGTTTGCTCTTTCTTAAACATACAGAGACAGAGAGGACTGGCTACAGGTTGTGTACTGTATTTTTGTTGTTTTTTCGTCACTAGATGTGACAGTACAGTGCCTAGGGGCAGCATTAAGGTTTTGGTGACACTGGTTCCCTGGTTTCCCTTAAAGCTTGACAGCAGCAGAGGTTTTTGTATGGTTGGGTGGCTGAGGGGCGAAGGAAAGACAACCCAAACCTCATGGGACTAATAAAGTAAAAGGCACTTCAAAAAACTGTAACAAATTCCAGTGTTACTAGATAGAATATATATAGATATATACTGTATGTTTACACAGGCATTGTCATATATGGAGGAATGCAAAGACAGAGTATAAAGAGATACACTGTGTGTGTGTGTGTGTGTGTGTGTGTGTGTGTGTGTGTGTGTATGTGTGTGTATATATATACACACACACATACATATGCTTTATGTAATAATATATGTAACTTTTGCTGATCGTAGCTGGCAATAATAGGAGCATAAAAAAGAAGTGGATGGGTATGAAAAAACGCATTGTGGGTTTCGGGGTTTGTAGAGGTTTTTGTTAGGGCAAAACCCATGGCAATAGGTTTCAGTTGCTGTGCACAAACTGAAGAGTTGCATAGGCGAGAAAACAAGTGGTTCCTAGTCACTCAGCTTTGACCGTTAAAGTGAACGTAAGAAAGAAACAATCAAATACAACATAACAAGTAGAGTGACGACAGTGTTTTCCTATCCAAATGGATAGTACAGATTGCTTTAACTTCCTTGAAGCAAAAAAAAGTCAATATCAAAGAAGCAAGAGTCAGTTCAAAGTCAGCAGCTTACTTGTGCAGGGCATAATGGAATGGTAAGTGTGTAAATAGACTGCAAATGCAGTGTATGTGTACATGTACATCCAGGAAGCTGTGTGCCGACCCTACAGTTCGGTGTCCTGGTACTGGTAGGAGTTGGTAGTGTAATATCCCGGTGCTGCCTCCTTCTCTGCGTCCACTTCGCTGGGGTAGAATGGCCTTCCCTCCTGGGAGGATGGAGGAGTCTGGGGTTCAGGACGGGAGCTGGAGCTGGAAGGACAAAGAAAACGCAAGCAGCCCTGAGTCCTGACCCACTTTAGTTTAGTTTCAGCTTCACTAGCCTTGGCAACACTACGGTGATCCCGCAAAGTCGGTCCACCACTTTGGTTCAGACAAAACTATCTAAGAAAGTATTGGATGGATTGACTTGAAATGGCGTCCATGCATTCATGGTTCCCAGACCGCGTATCCTCTTGACATTGGTTATCCTCTGACTTTCCTCTATGGGGTTGACATGCAGGGCCAGAGACCTTATTTTCCACTTGCCTGTTAACCAATTTGATAGCAGGGCTTTTCATACTATCATCAGTATCATCATTTATATCGGTCATGATTAGAGGTGGGCCGATCACCGATTGCTGAAAGCAGTATAAGCAGATACCTATCACCGATCGACCTTTTATTTATCATGTAGCATTATACAGTGTACTGTATATTAATTGAAGTATCATGAAAAGACACCTCTTTATTTTATTGCCAGAAAACTTGAGCAGAGAGAGAAGAGCAGAGAGAAGCAGAGAGAAGAGCAGAGAGAAGAGCAGAGAGAGGAGCAGAGAGGAGCAGAGAGGAGAGCAGAGAGAAGGAAGAGGAGCAGAGAGAAGACAGAAGAAGGAGAGAGCAGGAGAAGAGCAGAGAGAAGAGCAGAGAGAAGAGCAGAGAGAAGAGCAGAGAGAGGAGCAGAGAGAGCAGAGAGGAGCAGAGAGAGGAGCAGAGAGAGGAGCAGGGAGAAGAGCAGAGAGAAGAGCAGAGAGAGGAGCAGAGAGAAGAGCAGAGAGAGGAGCAGGAGAAGAGCAGAGAGAAGCAGAGAGAGGAGCAGAGAGAGAGCAGAGAGAGGAGCAGAGAGAAGAGCAGAGAGAAGAGCAGAGAGAA
>NW_024044459.1:0-80152 GCF_014851395.1 Micropterus salmoides | reverse complement strand
AAGAAAAAGAAGTCCAACTGGAAGAAAGAATAAAAGAATTAGAAATTTTACATGCTAATAATCAATCAGAAAGCATCTATATAGAAATTAGAGAGAAGAAAATTTTGCTTAATGAAATAATAAACAAAAGAAACCAGTTTCTGATTCAGGTCAGAACCTTCTTAATCAACCCACGAAAATTAATGCATTTAGTTGTTTGAACTTGTTCATGTCATCATTGTTATTACTATCTTTACTGTTATTGTTATCGTTGCTATTTTCACTTTTATTTTTCATTGTTGTAATTGCTGATGTTGCTGTCTTTTGCTTTCACCATTGCGGTCACCACTGCCATCATCATTGTCATTTATTATTAATATCATTATTACCATTATTATTATAATCATCAATATTGCCGTTGTCAATGATGTATTGGAAGTTGATGTCATTATCATCACTACTGCAGTAATTCCCCCTTATCTCTTCACGGGTTTATAATGCACCACAACATAGAATAGGGAGAAAAAAAAAAAAAAAAAAATGTATATATGGAAAACCACACAAACACCAAGGCAGGCAAGACAGGCGAGAAGTGGTTTCAATGGGACAGCATCTCTGTCCCAATTTGAGACACTATCGCACTGTACTCTCTCTTTTAATGCACCTTAGACATTACACATAACACACAAAAAAAAAAAAAAAAAAAAAACAATGAAAAGATAGGGACTGAAGAGATGTGGGGGAAAGGTATCTTACATTATCTTATTTTATCATTTTATTTTATGCAGGATTGACAATGGCAATTGGTACATAGGAGGAAGGATGGAAATAAAAATCAACAAACACAATACTGGCAATATGGTGGTAATGGGGCGGAGATGGTAATGAAAATGGTAATAAATAATAAATGGTAACTTTGTTTACGCATACACACACATACACATACACATATATATACTCACACCTGTTCACATGTACACTTAGATCAAACACTTAAATCACTTTTATGTCACTTCTGGAATTATGGATTTACAAGATTGCTCACTACTGCACTATGTTGGTTTGTATATGTCTGACTGTTAAATAAAATAGAATAAAAAATAAAAAAAATAAAAAAAAAAAAGTTATGAGTCCGTTAAGTTACACTGGACTAATTTAGGAACGACCAAGTTCCATTTTAAACCTTTTTCGTCGAGCCAACTTCACCGAGGTCAGACCAAGCCACGTGGTCTCGCCAGCTACAACGAAGGAAACCAGCAAACAGCCGAATTTCCAGACGGAGGAGGCGTTTTCAATCAGACACGGAGAACCCCGAAGAATCCCTTGCAAAAAGCCAGGATCGGGCAGCTAGCGTGGGACCCTTGCAACAGGCCAAAAGCAGGCTGTCGACAAGCAGTAAGACTTAACACACGTCCTGTGATCAGATGTCCATTTTAACTCCTAAACTATAGCATTAGTTTACTTTCATTAGCTCTTCTATGCCGTATGAGTCAAATGCTTCCCACAATCGAACCTCCAGGCTCATTGGTCAGCAAATGTTTATGTTCCCTGTATCCAACCATCTTTTTATCACCTTAGTTAGAGAATAAATTCACTGTAATATAACCAAGAGCTGTGTGTTGCCTATTTATAGTTCCTGCCAAGAGAATTGACCCTTTAGATATGAGACTGACTGACTGATTTAAGATAATTGAGCGATTATTAACTAACTGATCACTAGTAATAATTGTATAATTATTCAAAACTACCTAGAGGTCCGGAGACTCTAGGATTATAACAACTCCGGTGGTGCCCTTTACGAGAAAATTCTGATTTTATGAATAATAATTCATAATTGGGTATCAATTCTCATAAATTTATTAAAATGCATAACTAATAAATTTAGGTCCACTACATCTCGTAGACCGTGCTATTTACAGAAGCCCAGCAGTTCCCACCAAGAGCAAGCTCTAGGCGACAGAGGCAAGGAAAAACTTCCTTTAAAGAGGCAGAAACCTCGAGCAGAACCATGGCTCAGGGTGGGTGGCCATCTGCCTCGACCGGTTGGGGGTGGAAAGAAAGATGTCAACACTGGTTAGATTTTGCAGGGGTCCAGAGAAGAGTCATTGAGAAATTGTTTTTGCATATGTACATGTAACAGAAGCCAGCGATGTTGTGCAGTGAGTAAACCTCACTCCCTGACATCTTAAGAGACGCGATGACCCACGCCAGGGCCTACGAGTTTTAGCTTCCTCGTCATCATATCCACAAGGAGTACAGGTCCAGAAGAGAAGGAAGATTGCAGCCAATCACCTTCTCTGCAGAGCGAAATGATGCGCTGCAGCCTGCCCTTGTCCCTGGCAGTGGCAGCAGCGTACCAGATGGTGATGGACTCAATGATGGCGGTGTAGAAGTGCACCATCATTGTCTTTGGCAGGCTGAACATCTTCAGCTGCCACAGGAAGTACATCCTCTGCTGGGCCTTCTTGATGATGGAGGTGATGTTCAGCTCCCACTTGAGGTCCTGGGAGATGATGATGCCCAGGAAGCGGAAGGAGTCCACAGTGGTGACTGAGGAGTCACACAGGATGATGGGGGAGGGTGGGGCTGTGCTCTTTCTGAAGTCCACGACCATCTCCACTTTCTTCAGAGCGTTGAGCTCCAGACTGTTCTGGCTGCACCAGGTCAACAGATGGTCAATCTCCCACCTGTAGGCGGACTCGTCCCCACCTGAGATGAGCCCAATGAGGGTGGTGTCGTCCGCAAACTTCAGGAGCTTGACAGACTGGTGATTGGAGGTGCAGCTGTTGGTGTACAAGGAGAAGAGAAGGGGGAAGAACGCAGCCTTGAGGGGAACCGGTGCTGATGGTCCTGGAGTCAGAGACATGTTTTCCCAGCTTCACGTGCTGCTTCCTGTCCGTCAGGAAGTCTGTGATCCACCTGCAGGTGGAGTCAGGCACGTTCAGCTGGGAGAGCTTGTCCTGCAGCAGGGCCAGGATGATGTTGTTAAAAGCAGAGCTGAAATCCACAAACAGGATCCTGGCGTAGGTTCCTGGGGAGTCCAGGTGCTGGAGGATGTAGTGAAGGTCCATGTTTACTGCATCATCTACAGACCTGTTGGCTCTGTAGGCGAACTGCAGGGGGTCCAGGAGTGGGTCTGTGATGGATTTAAGGTGGGACAACACAAGGCGTTCAAAGGACTTCATAACCACAGAGGTCAGGGCGACCAAGCAAGACTATCTACATCCTATCTCCAGTTCCATCCTTCTTACATTCAGTGCACCCCCTTTACACACTTGGACATTTGAACACAGAAAGCAAAAACAGATCATGGAACGAGTTGACAAGAAGATGTTTCCTTTCAAATCTAAACACAACAGTAAGTGCTACCGTAACATTTGTACAATCAGAAAGGGCTGAGTGTAGAAGTTGGGAAACAGAAGTGTGGACCCAAATTGCAGACACTGGCGAGGAGGATGCAGTTTAAGATGATTTATTAAATGAACAAAAATAGGCTTACGTCTCAGCACGAGAAAGAGTCCAAACCAAGGTTGAATTCAACAAAGGTAAGGTAATCCAAACAGGTAGAATAGTAAGAATTCAGAAATCCAGAGAAAGAGCACAAGGCAGAACACTCTGCATACGATGACACCAGAAGGACTGAACACAACTGAGGGCAATGCATATAGGGGCACACCACACACAAGCAGGCAGGGCAATTAATCACAGGTGAGACACATTAGGAATCAAGGCAGACAGGAAACAAAGCTAGAAAAAAACCCCCCACCAAAATTAACAAATAAAACCTGAGGTAAAACTACCGACAATAGACAAGGATATAAGTAATTAAATACAACAGAGACCAAGGAAGCAATGACCAACTAACAAAACCTAAACAAGATCACAGAGGCAACGAGGAAAACCGAAACGGACATTAACCAAAATAACAGAATAACACCACAATAAAACCCAAGGTCGTGACAAGCAGGATTGTGACTACATATGTTGTTTAGCCTGACAGAACACTGGAACTGGGACACAGACAGGGCTTAAAATCCATCTGAACATCTCACTTTCTGACAGAACACAAATTATAGGTCTCAGTTCTACTGATAAATCTGCTCACCGGAGACATGTCAGCTTCTATTATGATGTGTTTTTTTTCTTGAAGTGTACAGTTACTCTGGGTATCAAAATATCATCATCTAATAATTCTGATTTGGATATGTGGTATGATCATACCATGCAGGTTGTTCTTGCAGTGAAGATCTGCAGGTATCTCAGGGCAGCTGCCATAAGGCACACAGCTGTGGTCAGAGCGTTTAGAGCACACAGTGCAAACAACACTTTCTGGAGAGAGAAAGACAAAAACAGATCAGTTCAAATAGATCAGGCAGAACTACTTTATCTGTTATCCATATATAAAACAGGCCTGAGTCTAGTAGTGCACTACAAAAAGATAATAACTGATAGTTGAAATGTGCTTTGCTCCTCTCTTTGCTATTTTGGTAGCCTGTGCAGCATGTATGGTGCAGAGGTGGACAAGAAAGTTTTTTGAAACAAGGCAGGAGAGCCTTTACTTTTTGCTGATTTGACACTACACGAGTGTTTCCCACAAAATGTAACTATGGCGGAAGTGACCGAGGTGTGGGGTGGCAGTGGTGTGGTTGTTAGCGGGGTATCTTTCGATTACTACTAGGTCATTTCTTATTTCACCATTTTAATTTTACTTCATTCACCACCTTGTTTTAGTGTTTCCTCACTACTTGAATCTGCTCCTTTTCCCTTCATTTCCCTTTTTCCCCACACTCACACAGACACACCTACACCTCTGGTCTCTTACTGCAAACACACCGCCTCTTCCTGCTTCTCTATGTGTCTGCTCTGCTAACTTTCTCCATCAGCAGTACATTTTATAAAGTCACCCAAAAGACACAGAACTCGTCTTCTGAAGTTTTCCGCTTCCACAGCAGCAGGTAGAGGGGGCTTGTTAATGATGTAGCCTATCGAAACAATCAAAACCAATGTTGTACTGAATGATATCTGCACTTGTGTGGTCACAGTTGCTTTACCTGGTCTATGCTTGTAAAATATTCACGTGTTGACGTTTTGTGATGAAATAGATAACATCTCTCTCTGTGTTTCTATTAATGTATACCTGGGAGGCTGTTAAACTAGTGTAACCATTAATATACCTGGGCGGCTGTTAATACACCTAGGCGACCGTTAAAATACCTGGGTGGCCGTCAAAACTGTGCGACCGTTAATATACCAGGGCAGCTTTTAATATACCTGTGCGGCTGTTAATATACCTGGGTTTTTGCTTAAGACTACTAACTAGGTTCTTAATGTCCTGCAGATTGTCTGTGTTGATGCTTCCCAAGCTGTTTGTGAAAAAAATCTCACTTTATGCTTATGACTCTTCAGTCCCTGTCCTCTGCTGTACTGTCTTTGACAAATTTGAACCTGTGACTATCTGTTTTACAGAATATTGTTGGTCATTTGAAGCCCTCAGGTTCTCCAAATGACACTGTCCCTCCCTGACTTTTTAAGGAGGTTTTCCCCACTATAGGACCATCTGTTCATGCAGTTTTAAATAGTAGCCTGTACTCTGGGGTGGTCCCTGAATATTTTAAACATGCAGTAGTGCAACCTTCTTGAAACTAGTAAATGAACTAATATCAGATTATGATATTGATTTATTTGGTCTTACTGAAACCTGGCTGGGTGATGGAGAATATGTTAGCCTAAATGAATCCACCCCTCAGTCATATTAATACTCACATTCCTCGAGGCACAGGCCGAGGAGGTGGAGTTGCAGCTATCTTCGACTCTAGCCTACTAATCAGCTCTAAACCTAAACTAAACTATAACTCATTTGAAAGTCTTGTTCTTAGTCTTTCGCACCCAAGTTGGAAATCACTGCAACCAATTCTTTTTGTTATAGTGTAGCGAGCACCTGGTCCGTACTCTGAATTCTTATCTGAATTTGCAGAGTTTTTGTCAACTTTAGTCCTTAAAACGGACAAAGTTATTATTGTAGGGGATTTTAATATTCATGTGACCACTGTTTGATAACTTTTGAGTTTGTATTGCTGAACTACTCGCCATTGGGCAAAAATTTCTATACAAGATTTTATTTTATTAGCTCTAAATTCATTATCTAGTCACAAAGTAACGGAGGACTCCTATGCTAATTTCAGTCCCTCCCAAATCGATCATCTTGTTGATAGTGCTGCAGGCTCGCTGCGAATGACACTGGACTCTGTAGCCCCTCTAAAAAAGAAAATACTAAAACAAAGACGGTTTGCTCCATGGTATAATACTGAAACTCGCAAATTAAAGCAAATATCGCGGAAACTTGAGGAATTGGCGTTCCACCAAAGTGGAAAATTCTCGTTTAATTTGGCAAGATAGTCTTAAAACTTATAGGAAGGCCCTCCGTAATGCCAGAGCAGCGTACTACTCGTCATTAATAGAGGAAAATAGGAACAACCCCAGGTTTCTTTTCAGCACTGTAGCCAGGCTGACAGAGAGTCACAGCTCTATTGAGCCAAGTATTCCCATAGCTCTCAGTAGTTACGACTTCATGAGCTTCTTTAATAATAAAATTCTAGCTATTAGAGACAAAATTCACCAAGACCTGCCCTCAACTGGCACCAACTTATCTCTTAACTCAGGAACCTTCGAAACAGCTGTAGAACCAGGTACATGTTTAGACTGTTTTGCTTCCCTCAATCTTTACCAACTAACTTCAACTAACTAAATCATCAACCTGCCTCTTAGACCCCATCCCGACTAGGTTGCTTAAAGATGTTTTACCCTTAGTCAGCACTTCTATACTAGATATGATCAATCTATCTTTATCAACAGGCTATGTAGCACAGTACTTTAAAGTAGCTGTAATTAAACCTCTTCTGAAAAAGCCCAAACTTGATCCGGATGTTTTAGCCAACTATAGACCTATATCTAACCTTCCATTTCTCTCTAAGGTTCTGGAGAAAGCAGTTGCTAAACAGCTGTGTGACTTTCTACAGAGCAATAGTTTATTTGAGGATTTTCAGTCAGGATTTAGAACTCATCATAGCACAGAGACAGCACTGGTGAAAATTACTAATGACCTCCTTATTGCATCAGACAAAGGACTTGTCTCTGTACTGGTTTTATTAGATCTTAGTGCTGCATTTGATACCATTAACCCTAACCCTAACCCAGCTCATAGTACCTTACTACCCCTCCAGAGCACTGCGCTCCCAGAATGCAGGGTTACTTGTGGTTCCTAGAGTCTCCAAAAGTAGACTAGGAGCCAGAGCGTTCAGCTATCAAGCTCCTCTCCTGTGGAACCAGGTTCCAGTTTGGGTTCAGGAGGCAGACACCATCTCCACATTTAAGAGTAGGCTTAAGACTTTCCTCTTTGATAAAGCTTATAGTTAGGGCTGGCTCAGGTAGTCCTGAACCATCCCTTAGTTATGCTGCTATAGGCCTAGACTGCCGGGGGATTTCCCATGATGCACTGAGCTCCTCTCTCCTCTACTTTCTCTCCCTCTGTATGCAACCTTATCCCATTATTGCATGTTACTAACACAACTTCTCCCCTTTCTGGTAGTCTTGTGCTTTCTCGTCCCTCTCCTCCTATCACTTCCTGCAGGTTTTCTGGCTCTGGAGCTGTGGAGTCTGGATCTGTGGTTGCGGGTCACCTGCTGCCCCCGTGTTCCTGCTCGACACCCTCTGCTGCAACGACTATTGTTGCTAGTCTTATTATTATAATCATTACGATTGTTAGCATTAACATGATTATAAATATCTGTACCATTTTTCATTTCACTGTCTGTACCTCTGTGTGTATATTGTGTAGGCTGCCTCCCTCCCCTCTCTCTCTCTATTCCTCTCCTGCATGTCATGTTTTTTTAATTCTCCAGTGCTTTTAACACCATCTGTCCGGCCCTGCTGGGTGAGAAGCTGACAGTGATGCAGGTGGATGCCCCCCTCGTGTCCTGGATTGTGGACTACCTGACTGGCAGACCACAGTATGTAACACTGTGTCAGACAGCGTGATCAGTTACACCGGGGCCCTGCAGGGGACTGTCCTCTCTCACTTCCTCTTCATCATCTACACCATGGACTTCAACTACCCCACAGAGTCCTGCCATCTTCAGTAGTTTTCTGATGACTCTGCTGTGGTTGGATGTATCAGCAGGGTGACGAGGCTGAGTACAGAGCTGTGGGGGGGGGGGGACCACCTAAAGCTCAACGTGACAAAGACTAAGGAGATGGTTGTGGATCTAAGTAGAGCAAAGCCACCAGTGACCCCTGTTTCCATCCACGGGATCAGTGTGGACACTGTGGAGGACTACAAGTACCTAGGAGTGCACATGGACAATAAACTGGACTGGGCAAAGAACATTCGAGCCCTCTACAGGAAGCGCCAAAGCCGTCTCTATTTTCTGAGGAAGCTGAGGTCCTTCAACATCTGCAGGACGATGCTGAGGATGTTTTATGAGTCTGTGGTGGCCAGTGCCATCCTGTTTTCTGCATGCTGGGGCAGCAGGCTGGGGGTAGCAGACACCAACAGACTCTACAAACTGATCCGCAAGGCCAGTGACATTGTGAGGGTGGAGCTGGACTCTCTGGTGGTGGTGTCAGAGAGTAGGATGCTGTCTAAACTACATGTCATCTTGGACAATGTCTCCCACCCACTCCATAATGTGCTAATCAAACACAGGAACACTTTCAGTGCAAGACCCCAACATGCACCACAGGAAGTCATTTCTGCCTGTGGCCATCAAACTGTTTTGTGCAATATTATCTAATTAATATGCTCTCAATTAAACACAACATAAATTACTGCAGCAAAAATGTTCTTGCGCTTTTATTTTGAAGGTACAATCACTTAAGAGGAAGTGATTATGTGAAAAACTTTTGTTTCAGCACCAGCTGCTAAAATTTCTCTTTATTTTTTTGCTGCTATCAGAGTAATCTGGTCACGGGCCAGATATTATTGCTCGTGGGCCGCCTATAGCCGACCACTGCACTAGTACTTTTTGGTTCACCATAACAATTCTTTAATAATGTAAATGTTAACCATAACAACTATTTTATACTTTTCTTATTTTATATTGTTATATTTCGTTATCTACCTACTTTCTATTGTTGTTTCTGACACAATGGACCATGAAATCCCGATGGAGTGGTGGGTGGGCATCAAGGGCATAGCACTGGGTCTTTCTGTGGTAGGGCTTTCTGTGTCAGCTGTGGTGACTGTCCTCTTCTGCTCCTCTCTTGTGGGGTCCCACAGGGCTCAAATTTAGGCCCTCTTCTCTTCTCTCTATATTTGCTCCCGCCTTCCTAAGCATGGTATGTCATTTCACTGTTATGTGCATAATAGCCAGAGCTATGTGCCTCTTAAATTATTGAAACTGTCAGACCATTACTCGAGTGTCTTGACAATATAAAGGCCTGGATGGCTCTTTACTTTTTAGGTTTTAACAAAAGTAAGACAGAAGTGATGGTTTTTGGTGGCTCCTCTGGGACCCCGCTTGTTGTTCATCTTCTGTGATTCAATTTATTTATATAGCGCCAAATCACAACAACAGTTATCTCACAGCGCTTTTCATAAAAGAGCAGGTCTAGACCGTACTCTATGATGCTATTTACAGAAGCCCAACAGTTCCCACCAAGAGCAGCACTAGGAGACAGAGGCAAGGAAAAACTTCCTTTTAAGAGGCAGAAACCTCGAGTTCTGCGCTTCACAGAGACTGGCTGTGTGGATCAATACCGGACTCCGTGCTGCAGCTGGCTGGCTTCCAAGAGCGGATCGTGACACAGAGCTCTCCGGCAAAACAAAAGGTGGAGTTGTCTGTTTTTATATTATTCACTTTGAAAGACAATGGGACAGACCTGACACCATCCCCCATCACACCACTGACCGGCCACAGTCCACCATCTCATCCCCCACCTCCTTCCCCTCTCTTACCATCCTGGAGAGGGACATCAGACTGTTCAGGAGGCAGAAACCACGCAAAGCAGCTGTGCTGGACTCCCCATCCACCCTGAAGCACTGTGCAGATGCAGTGTTCACAGACATTTTTCTAAACACATACAATCCTGTTTGTGGACTTCAGCTCTGGTTTCAACACCATCAGCCCGGCCCTGCTGTAGGACAAGCTATCTCAACTGAACGTGTCTGACTCCACCTGCAGACGTCGTCTCTGACTCCAGGACCATCAGCACCGGTTCCCCTCAAGGCTGCGTTCTTCCCCCTTCTCTTCTCCTTGTACACCAATAGCTGCACCTCCAGTCACCAGTCTGTCAAGCTCCTGAAGTTTGCGGACGACACCACCCTCATTGGGCTCATCTCAGGTGGGGGACGAGTCCGCCTACAGGTGGGAGATTGACCATCTGTTGACCTGGTGCAGACAGAACAGTCTGGAGCTTAACGCTCTGAAGAAAGTGGAGATGGTCGTGGACTTCAGAAAGAGCACAGCCCCACCCTCCCCCATCATCCTGTGTGACTCCTCAGTCACCACTGTGGACTCGCTTCCTGGGAATCATCATCTCCCAGGACCTCAAGTGGGAGCTGAACATCACCTCCATCATCAAGAAGGCCCAGCAGAGGATGTACTTCCTGTGGCAGCCTGCCAAAGACAATGATGGTGCACTTCTACACCGCCATCATTGAGTCCATCCTCATCTCCTCCATCACCATCTGGTACGTTCACATCATTCACTCTGCAGAGAAGGTGATTGGCTGCAATCTTCCTTCTCTCCTGGACCTGTACGCCTCCAGGACTCTGAGGCGAGCAGGAAAGATTTCAGCTGACTCCTCCCACCCTGGTTACAAACTGTTTGAGACTCTCCCCTCTGGCAGGAGGCTGCGGTCCATCAGGACCAAAACCTCTCACCACAAAAACAGCTTCTACCCGTCTGCAGCTAGCCTCATCAACAAGGCCCGGGCCCCCAACTGACACACCCCCTTTCAAATAATACAATTGTCTCTGCACATGTAAATATCACTTCATGTCATATCATGCACGAACCTGGCACATTCCACATATTTGTTGTTAATTTGTTGATTAACTGCCCCTAGGTGTGCCAAAAACGAGCTCAAGCTCAGAGGGGACCATGCCTTTGCTGTGGCAGCTCCTAAACTGTGGAATGACTTCTCTCTACACATTAGACAGGCTTCTTCACGGTCTAGTTTTTAAATCTCATCTTAATACCACTCTTTTCCTTGGCCTTTGGCACCTGAAGTTGACATGCTGATTGTACTGATTTTATTGTATGGTTGTTTGGCTTTATTTGTATTTCATACCTCGTGTGAGCAATGTATTTCATGTCTGTTTTTTATTTTCTGTACAGCACTTTGTGCCAGCTTTTGTTTTTTTAAGTGCTCTATAAATAAAATTTGATTGAATCATTGATTGAACACAATGAGTGCTCACACCAAATATTGACTTGATTTAGATATTTCTTACGTTCACTGACTTTGCATTTCTTAATTGATAAGTATACCCTATTAACATGTCTATTTAGCATTTTTTCCACCCTTACCCCTTTGCACAGTAGAACATTGTTTCTAATTGCGTATATATGTAACTATATTAAATGTCAATTCCTAGTCGGGATGTAATCACTGGGCAGCTCACAGTGCAGTATAGAGGTGTACCTTGAGCAGGATCCTCATGGTGCTACAGGAGTGGGCAGGGTGGAGCTCCAGCAGCGTCTCCTCAGGACATCTGGAACTGGTGGAGAGGGAGCAGCAGTAACACACATCTCCAGCATCACTCTGAAACAACACACACACAAGCATAAGAAAAGATGCAGATATTAATTTTAGGCAGGTTTTTATCAAAGCATATTCCTAATTTCTCTGTTGTGAGTATATTTGACGATATTTTGGTTAAGAAGTCTCACTTTTGTCTGATCTGCTTCCATTTGATGTTAATGCTGTCTGCTGCAAACTCATCAGTTCCTGTAGTACATTTCCACATTATGCTCTCTGTTGCTCTCACTTTTGCGTTTTAACACAAATACTGCACACCACTTTAATCAACACAAATGCTAACTTAGAGTATGGCCCATAGACTGTAAAAAAAGTGGGTGTAGCTACCATGACATCAATGGCTGGTTTGTGGACTCCTGTTCTGAAGCCTCCATTTTGCTATTTTGGCCGCCGCCATCTTGGTTTTTTGAACTAGAACTGACTATATTTGGACAAGACGGGGGAGCTGGGGAGGGATACGCATTACTACACCAGACAGTTTACTGTGTTAGCTTATTTTGTTGTTTATTTTTATGTTTTGTATCAGTTATTTTATCTGCCTTGTCTGTGTGTTGGGTTGTAGTTCTTGTTTGTTTCTTGTCTTGCCTGCGTCTTGTGTTCAGTCTGCCCGATTACCCTGATCTGTCACCTGCTGTGCTCCTGACCTGCTTGTTTGCCCTGTATAATTAGTTGTCTGTTTCTGGTCATTGTAGAGTGTGGAGTGTCTTGCTTGTCTCTGTGCTGCCTGATCTGTTGTTCAGACTGTGACAACATCAACTGTCTGTATGCCTGATTTACTTTGTGAGTTTGGGATTAAAACCCTTGCTACTGATATCAGCTCTCCTGTGTCGTGCATTTGGTCTCATATCTGCTAGTCACTCACCGAATCTTTTTGTTAGAGGTGCTGGGACTGAGAGCTATGTGGACAAGAACCAGCTATATCAGTCATAAGGAAGCTATCGTGTCGCTAACCAGGACGAAACTGTACGCGAGGCCGGGAGTAGGAGAATCATTCCCGGCGTGGATATTCGACTTCCTCCACACCTAAGCCATCTCCCAGCCAGCTGTGTTTCGGATTCTCTCTCTGTTAGCCCAGGGTGGGATAATGCGATGCCTGCTAGCATCAAGCCATCTGTTCCCCAGCCTGGCAATCTGCCAGTTTGCATCCAGCCTATATTCCCAAAAACAGTTTTACACAGTGCAATGGAGGTGTCCCCTGACCTGTCCATTCTCTTTGTCCTGTTTGCTGCCCCGCCAACTCCTGAACCACAGCCCTACTCTGACTTTGTGTTGCTGCAACAATACCCTGTCTCTGCTGCGAAAAATTGACTTTTTGAAACCCCTGTATCTGCCTATTTGCAGCCAGGACCAGTAGAACTGTTAAAGATTGTGTCAGTGCCTGAACAGCAGCAACCCTGTGATGATGAGTTTCTGCAAGTTTTTCCCCCGTCTTACCTGTTAAGCTGCAACCTGGCCCTAAACCCGATGCAGATGGCCGCCCACCCTGAGCCATGGTTCTGCTCGAGTTTTCTGCCTCTTAAAAGGAAGTTTTTCCTTGCCTCTGTCTCCTAGTGCTGCTCTTGGTGGGAACTGTTGGGCTTCTGTAAATAGCATCACAGAGTACGGTCTAGACCTGCTCTTTTATGAAAAGCGCTGTGAGATAACTGTTGTTGTGATTTGGCGTTATATAAATAAAATTGAATTGAATTAAATCTGCTGAACTGCTGCTTTCCCTGTTGTGCAGCAGCAGCCCTCGGACTGTGCTATGCTGCAGCAAATACCTGACACCCCTGAATCTCATGAACTGTTTCAGCTTTTTTTATGGTCAGAATGTGACAAACACTTGATTGATCACTTCACAAATCTGAGGTTGAACATTCAAAACTATGACAACAAATATGATTAGTAAATCTTTTTTCAGTTCCTTTTCCTCAACAAAAATATATATTTTAATAGAAAAATTATGTGCTAATTTGTTTGTGATTCAAATGAATTCAATCTAGGGCTGCAGCTAACAATGATTTTAGTATTCAAAGCTTCTATAGATTTCAACGATTCATCAATGCAACGCTTAGTTTTTTTCGATTTCTAAACGATAGTGAGCACAACTGGAGCTACATGTGCAAAACTCTAACTACAGTCTGCACTACCAACAGTCACCTGAGCTAAACAGTTCACATCACCTGCAAAACTCATTCCAAGCAACACAAATCTTAACACATGGCTCAAAACAGGCTCAGTGCAGCCAAACACTATGCACAACCCTCACTGAGATAACACACACACACACACACACACACACACACACACACACACACACTCAGAACACACAGAGTAAAAACACTAGCATCAAACACCAATACAGAAAATACAAACTTTTCATCTTTACAGTTTGAACAATTTCAGTGACTTCATACAAAGTAATATTTTCTTCAAAGAAAAGAGTGACATTCTTTCACATGATTTATTTTAATTTTTAGAACATAACAATTCCTTAATGTAAATGAAAATTAGCAGTTTGCTTCAACAGTCTGTAGTAAATTACGGAATTACAGTAATGAGAAAAAAAAGGTAGAAACTCAAAGTACATACTGTCATGGGTTGGGGCGCTGAGTGCAGACTGGGGCGAGGACCCAAATGCAGACAATGGCAAGGCGAGGAGGTTGCAGACCAAAAATGTTTATTAACTCAAAAAACTAACTTAAACAGGCTTACAAGGAGCTCGAGGCAAAGTCCAACAAAGGTAGTCCAGAACACAGGGAATAATCCAGAACTAGGAAGACAAGGAACAGGCAGGAACACTCAACTTTAGACGCAAGGACGTGACAAAGACTGGAGAGACAAGCAGGCATACATATACACAGGGACTAACGAGCGGGGCGGGAGCAACACAGGTGAGCGGGATCAGGGCTAACGAGGCAGAGAGACAAGCAGGGAGAAACAGAGAGAACACTAGACAAGCAGACATGGGGGAGAGGGAATAACCACGAAGACAGAAACACACAAGTTACAAAGAACCAGAACCTAAATGAGAACACAAAACTAGAACCCAGAGTACAGAGGAGACCAAATCACAAAAATACAAACAAGGACCAGGAATCATTACCAAAACATGAACTAAGGACATGGAACTAAACTCAGACTCCCAAACAAGACACACAGACGGAATCATAACACATACTGTAATTTCAACTAATAATTGAGGGCTAATCCTGCCTCTCTCTAGCATCAGGCCACAGGTTTTCATCAACATCACATCTAATGTTCTCTCTTGCCATGCACCTGGGGAAGAACCTTCTGTGCCTTATCCATCCCTGGCAGTCCTCTGGATCCGGCACGCATGGCTTCCAAAAGAGACATTTGGTCATGTGGGTGGTGATCAAACACTTTCCACCTCCAGGCAGACCTCTATTGGGTTGAGGAAGGGTGAATATGCAGGCAGGTACAAAACCATAAATCTGCGATGTGCTGCAAACCAATCTGTGACAGCTGCAGAGTGGTGAAAAGCAACGTTATCGCAAACTATGACAAAAACTTGGGGGTTTCTTACTGGCTCCCCCTGTTCTGCTGGCACTAGCTGAGCATAGAGCTGTTCTAGGAAAGCTATAAGCCTTTCTGTGTTGTATGAGCCAATGAGTGGTGTGTTGAGAAGCAAACCATCATTGGCCATTGCAGCACACATGGTGATACCCCCCCCCTTTGGCCTGGAACCTCCACAGTGGCCCTTCCACCTAGAACATTCCTTCCTCTGCGCCCTGTTTTGGCAAGGTTAAATCCAGCTTCATTGATAAATACAAATGAATGTGGTGTTTCCAGTGCTTCCACCTCTATTACTCTCTGAAAAACAGTAAGTGCACAGTTTTACTGTAGTAATGCTAGTGTTTTTTTTACTGTAAATATTTTTTATAGCTGTGTATGTAACCTCAGACGTCTTACCTGGACATATTGGTATCTTTGCTCTTTTACCCGTTCACTGTTTCTCAAGAACGGTACAGTGTTTAACTGTTTCATTGTAACTTGTTTCTGTAGGACTCGAGCAATAGTTGCTGTGCTGACAGAATTTACATTTTCAAATATATCATTATCAGCCAGCACTCTACTTTGAATCTCCCACAGTTTTATTGCATTGTTGACAACAACCATGTCAACAATAGCATTTTCCTGCTCATCTGAAAATATTTTTCCTCTTCCTCCTGTTGGGGGCAGCCTTTGGGTCCTGTTGTAAAAATATATTTTACAGTCAAACTTACTGTAATATATATCTGTGTAAATATTCTATAATTGCTATACAAAATAAATTCCTGTAATGTTTTCATTTATTGTAAGGATGTCACTCTCACCTGTTTGTATGAAGGAAAATTCGCATTACAGATGCCACTGTGGATCTTTGCAGATTGGGTTGCACCCTCAACCCCGCCTCTTTCAATGAGAGACCATGGTTCATGACATGGTCTATAAGTGTAGCCCTTATTTCATCTGAAATAACAGCTCTTTGTCTTCTTTGTCTCCCTCCATGAACCCGTCTTCCTTGTTCCATTTCCAAAGTTAGTCTTTCTGAGCTCTACCTATATATATATATATATATATATATATATATATATATGTGTGTGTGTGTGTGTGTGTGTGTGTATATATATATGTATATATTTGTGGTTCACAGTTTTGACAGCAGTGTGTTAGCATTTGAACAAAGTGCTGTAAATCCACAGTGTTGTGCAGGTTGTGGTTGAGGTCATGGGATAAGGGTGTAGAGTTTTGAAGCAATGAAAAACTAACTAGGGTTTGGTCCACATGAACTGCTGCTGTCCAGACTGTAGTTAGAGTTTTGCACATGTAGCTCGAGTTGTGCTCACTGTCGTTTAGCAATCGAAAAAAACTGTAAGAAGTACTTTAGCTTGGCGTCGCCCCACCCTCCCCACGGTAACGGGATCAGCTGTGCACGTTTATAGGTGATATTTATTTATTGGTCCTTTCAGAAATTGTGTCATACAGCAAACATCAGACCAACAACCAGACAGCTGCTTTACAATCACAAACATCATCCGAGTGCTATACAAGTTATACTACAGGCTCGGGCAGACTACATTCAGCGTTGGCCAATGGCCATGCCGTTCACACAACTTGCCCTCTTGTGACGGGAGTCTTGAAGTGTTTGTGGCAGGGGGTCACACACTACACGAGCTGACAGCGGCTGAGTCACCCAACGCTGGTCTCTAAACCACGTTTTGTCAAGAAATCACACGTAAAATGTGAAACGGGAAATGAGCGTTCCTGCACAGGAAACAGCTGTTTGTTATTGTAAAGACAAAGAATCTGGGTGAAAGGATGGATTAGCACACTCAGGTATCAGGGATTGTCTGAGCTGCAGAGAGAACTGCAGGTGAGTTAAAAAGGTGCAGCTCCCGACACCCAGTTATCTCCTGACTGTGAGGTTACGGCCCAAAAGGAGAACAACAAACACACGGTTGCACATTTTCAGCTGAGGACTGCGGCTTACTTTGGCTTCAACTCAACAATCAATCGTGATTTCAGTGAAATGCTAAAGTTGCTGCTACTGTTACCTTGTCTGTGGTGTGGCAGAACACCGGCTGCTTTTTGTTCAGGGGCTGTCGGGCTGTTGCCGTGGCGACATAAATTTCATTTTACAGTGGAGCCCAGGTAAGACGCTTCTGAGGTCGTTTGTTTGACAAGAGGTATACGACATTTGAAGTCCATGTCCAGGACCCGTCTGTGTGTGCTGGCTCTTGATGCAGTAACTCCAGCCTCAGTCCACTCCTTGTGAAGCTCCCCTGCACATTTGAATGGCCTTTTCCTGACAATCCTCTCCAGGCTACGGTCATCCCTGCTGCTTGTGCACCTTTTTCTTCCACACTTTTCTCTTCCACTTAACTTTCTATTAATGTGCCTTGATACAGCACTTTGAGAACATCCAACTTCTTTTGCAATTACTTTTTGAGGCTTTCCCTCCTTATATCTATATAATATATTAGTTTCACCTTTTAAATTGAATTATTGAAATAAATGAACTTTTGCACAATATGCAAATTTTTCGAGTTTCACCTGAATAGTTATATGGATTAAACGAAGCATCGATGCAAATTCTTTGCATTGATTTAATCGATGAATCGTTTCAGCCCTAATTTAATCACATATTTATTGACGATATCTTGAACATTTGTTCTATTGTTATTGAGGAAAATTACATTGCAAAAAGTATCATTATTGTTTTATTGCCCATTCTTACTTGAACCCCATGAACTGCTGCCACATTCCCCTGACTCTGCACTGTTTCAGAAATCCCCAGACTCTGTTCAGCTGATGCAAACCCCCACTGAGCTACGGCTCCACAGACTCTTTTGTGCCTCTACAGAAAAACTGACCCTATTCCATGTCTTTCTTCATCTGGTAAACACTTTTGACAGATCCCATAATAGTCCAGAACTTCTGCACAGAATTTCCCTTGAATAACAGGTGAGCCCTGTCTCACTTTTGTATGTGTGAGTGAAATGGTGATGAAGAATGAAGATGAAAATATGATGAAATAAAATAAGACACAAAATATACACAAGGCCAGACAGAGCAGCAAGTGCAGCAGGAGGAGGTGTTTGATAGTTTCAGCCCTGTCAATCAGGACAAACAGGGTTGAGCAAGTTATATGATTGGCTGTTGCTTCAGCCTGAATGAGAAGAGAGCCAATCACATATTCTGGCTCTGAAGCTGAATTAAAACAACTGCGGGAATGAAATAAAAATTGCCTGCAATCAACTGTTGGTGTGAAGGAGAGCAGCAGGAAGTAATCCTTCATAATAATGAGCTGTTTATGTCATAATGGTATGATTATTTATTTATTCTTTTATTCATTAATTTTGAACACACACACACACACACACACAGAGTGATGACAAGCCATGTGTAACTTTATAGAATGATTGATATTACAACTGACCAAGGTCATTTCAACACATTCTAAAATACACACACACACACACACACACACACAAAACCAATTTCACCTAATGCACAGAGCTAATTGTGTCCAACATCATTAGATTCAGCCCTTGACAGTATATGAGTTTGGATTTTGGATTATTTTATTGAGTTGTTAAAATCTAAAAACAACAACACAACAAAATAAAAGCCAAGGAGACTCGATAGGGACATTTTTTCCCACCCAAAGTGATTAAATGAGAATTTGAGATTTTGTTGGTAACTTACTATGCAGCCTTCAGTTTACTTGCCATGTTATATCCTCCCCCAAGAAACCTGCTTCACCAAGCAATTGATCAAATTAGTAAGCGTGATGCACTCAAAATGTAATTTATTATCAACTTTCCATAGGAGGAACAGAGGGAAGCTGGGACTGTGAACAAGAAAGCATTCAGGAAATCTACAAATGATGAGCGCAAAACCAGACAGACACACACAGCCTCACCAGTTGGCAGCTGGTCATACTGGAAACCAGCTGGGCTCCCTGGCAGCACAGGATGAATCCAGCCAGATTAAGGAGTACACACACCACAGACAGCAGGACAAACACATTGACCTGGAAATGGAGGAAAGGGGGGGGGGGGGGAGAAGGTAACATGGGTCATTGTTTAACCCAGTGGATATATTATATGTTTGATGCAGAAAAGACTTAATAAACATAATGTAATCAAACTGGCAGACACAGTGACTAAACAGGTACTGGAAGTTGAAATGTAGCACAGGCCATATACAGACACACACAGAGATGAGATCATGAGAATAGAAGTCCATCTGAAATGATAAAAGTCTTCCCTTTTTTGAAGTTTTTCTAATTTAATTACTAATATATCTTTGAGTTTTGAGAGGAGAAAAGAACGTCTTGAAGCCTCTGAGTGGGCCAGCAGGGGCATGGATACACAATGTAAAACGGTTGCTTACAAGCAGAGTAATGACAAGCCAGCATCTAAACTTTAATGTGCTACAGCTGACAAAATCATTAGATTTGCCAACTCATAGTATAAACAAACACTTTCTTTCAAAATGTATCTACTTTGATCTACTTTCTGCTTTAAACGATGAAACAACACAGGAAACTGTTGCAAATATAGGACTCCATCCAACACCGTCCTTACTCCTATCTAAAATGCAGCAATAAAGTATTAGCATCTGATCCCTCTCTCCCTCTGTCTCACACAGACAACCAAAAGATATATTAAATAAGGCTTTAAACAAGTCTTTTTATAAAACATCAATCAAACAGACGCAGTTTCAAAGTTTCTTACAATATTTTAAAATTATTTGCTGCATTTGCCCCCTGACACAACATGTCCAGATCATCACATCAGTGGGACCAGAATATAAATGGCTTTACTATGTGTACCCTCTCAAATACTTTAACTATGTGTGTCCTCTTAAAGACCGTTTAGACAATTTGTTTCAGATGTAAGATAGTGTTGACCCTCACACAGGGTTAAAGATGCATGTGCAGAGACACAACAGATGGTTTTATATTGTTTATTTCCCCTACAAATTATGTACAAACCTTATCACACTAAAATACGGTGTGATTGCATTTTTGTACTTGTTGAATATAAGGAATAGCAGTGTCTGATCCTTCTCGCTCTCTGTCACACACAGACAGCATGTTATGTACAAACCAAATCACATTAAAATATCATGGTTTGATTGCCTTTGCTTCTCTCAAAAAAGCATAATTTAACTTTAATGTTATCAATATTTAATTTCTCTGTGATACAAATATTACAAAAATAATCACAGCCACTTTAATTAAAAATAGAGAAAGTTTAAACTGTAATTCAGAAGTAACTTTGCTACATGCGTTAAAATCAAGGACTGCATTAGTAACAAAATGTACTTTATACAGGTTTCAATTATATAAAAATATCTTATTACACAAGTGCACTCATTTGAATTTTCTATTAGGGGAATTCAGATTCTTCTGTGTGGAATGGTGAAGAATGCAATTTAAAGAAGGCTCCCTTCATTCCCATCTTATTTTGTATTTGCTCTTATTAACGTAATCTTACACAGATTTTGAATCACACAACAAATACACTCTATTGTGGCTATTTGGACATCTTTTTCCCAACTAATTTATGAATTGTGGGAGTTTTTGTGGAACAACGTGGCATGCCACGGGCACGATGTTGAAACGCCATGCCACGGGCACTGCGTTCAACATCGATGATTCGCCACGAAACAGTAAGTTGTTGTAACTTCAGTGTACATGCTCACATCTGCCCCAAACTTTACATGTCTGATAAGAGTCCCACCCTCAACACATTTACAAGCCAATATTCACTCATAGTCATAACTCCACCTACTGGCATATCCATACTGTGGCGGCGAAGTTCTGTGCTTCGCCGTGAAACTGGAAGTCATCACAACTTCATCGTACATGCTCAAATGTGGACCAAATTTTACATTCTTATCTCACCTACTGGCAACAGGATGTACATACTGTGTGACAATGTGATTTAAATGAAATTTTCACAACTTGCTCCACACTTGACATACTGTACATAATGTATAGTTACTGGGTGCTCTATAGCGCCACATAGGGGACACAGGAAGGCCTTTGCACAGCCTCCAAAGTGCATGACATGTCAGAACTGCGGTGGCAGAGCAGCACTCCCCAACGGGCTAAATGTGCGAGGGCCCGCCCAAAACTGCTTACAGCTTTAATTTTCATTATATTTGTTGTGTCATAAATCGACAACTTCAAGGTAATGTAAAGTAGGGATGAACAGATCCAACTCTCTTACGGTACCGTCTCATCTGATATCCCAGTTCACAGTACTGGTGCTGTATTTTCTATTTATTTATTCATAGAGTTTAAGTTTACAGAGACAGCGCACATTGATAAACATTTCTGTAAATGTGCCAGTTCAGCCAGCTTGGCTAATGTTCAACTGTAGTCCCTGGGCAGGTTTTAACTACATAAAATACACTAAAACAGGAACAACAGTACTCATACATATAACAAGATACCTTTCACAAGGACACATAAAATACTTTAAAACAAGGACAATTAAAAAAAAGAAGATGAGAGACCAAGTAGTGATCAAATGCCAATGCTCTGTCTTTCCCATTTTTGAATTGTGTAAAATTTCAATGTCTAATAGCACAAAACTCATCAGGATCATTCTTCTATCTGTAATGGTGCTTTCAGACCAAAAGCAAAGTGAGCACTGGGGGAGGTGCGTTTACATACAAAGTCACTGCAATGACACAGATAGCTGCAATTTGCTGTCAGGTGGTGTGGAGGGGGTGCTGCCGGAAAATTTTCTACTCGAGTGAGAAAGTCGCATGTTGCTGAGTCGCAATAGCCTATCAGTGTTGAGATTGTCCGAACGTCACCAGCGGCTTCAGAGCGTTGTGTGGAGAGGACCAGTCAGAGCAGTGTGTAAATCATCCAAAAATGACCATGAAATTCAAGATGGGCGACTTCCTGTTGGGTTTAGGGTATCACTCCAAGATACATGTGCCACAGAAATTTCTTATATATAGGTGATACCTGTTACCAGCAGGTGGCGCTATGACTATGGGTGAATGTTGGCATGTACATGTGTTGAGGGTGGGACTCTTATTAAACGTCTAAAATTTGGTGCAGATGTGAGCATGTAGACTGAACAACTTACAACAACTTCCTGTTTTATGGCGAATCGTTGATTTTGGACACCATGCCGTGGGCACACCGTTCCACAAAAATTCATCGTTTGTACAACTTTTAATCGTCAGTGGGATTAGACTAGACAGCGTAAATCTGAAGTTGATTGGACAAATTCTCTAGGAAGAGTTTGCCAACTTACGGAGCCTGTAAATCACCAGAAACGATTATCAAATCCAAAATGGCCAACTTCCTGTTGAGTTTAGAGCATTGCTCCAAGAGGCTTTTTGGTACGTCTTGACATGTGCCACACATCTTATACATGAAGGTGAAACGTGTCATGGGGGCTGCTTTGTTGAAGGTCATTTCCTGAGGCCAGCAGATGGCGCTATGATTGTGGGTGAATGTCGGCATGTACATGTATTCAGGGTGCGACTCTTACTAAACGTGTAAAATTTGGTAGAGATCTGAGCATGTACACTCAAGTGACAACAACTTCCTGTTCCTTGCTCGGGCCCTAATCAACTGTCATGTTGTGTCAAAAACCAGTGGTTATTCAACTTGACTAAGAACTTGCTTTTTTTGTAACTAAACCAGCATTTTCAATATTTCACACTTCCAGTACTGTAATTTTAACTGAACAAGTAGCTAACAAGCAAGGGAAGGAGTTGGCCTTCGGGATTTTATGTCCTTTATAATATTCTCAGAGGTAACATGGGTTGCACACTTCTTAGCAAAAGACGGATGGTTCTCAGTTGCAATCAAACGTCAGATCTTGAAGTTTATAGCTGTGCGCTATAATGTTTTTACTTAGTGGGGGGCGGTGAGGCAAGTTTAGAATAAGGAATGTGAAAGGGTTAAAAAGAGTCAAACTACTGGTGAACTTTATTCTATATTTTATAGAAAGACTAAATTTAGAGTTATTAGGACACTATTAATACTTGCAGGTTTGTGTTTTAATACATAAGGATGGACCTTATTTCTAAGTGTAACTACAGATTACATTATATGTAGTTTAGAAATATCCATTTATGTTTTATTCAGCCATGGAAACTCCGTGTCATTATGTACATTTCATATCAACAAATAAAATGCATTCCTATAAAAAAAACTAAATAGATTGAAGAAAGAACTACGTTGCAAAATTGATTGAAATCCTGTGTTGTGGTCGTAATATTTTGGGACTGAACCATTTCAAAGGTTTAGTAAAAGTTTCTTTTTTTTTTTTTTTTTTTTTTTTTTAATTAAACCTGTCCTGCCCAGCAGCCTGGTATAGAGTATAATGACCTGGATACCATATTGTGCCAGACAGATTTTACTTTAACAAGAGAGTATTAAAATACTCCTTTGTCTGTTTTATTATTTATTTAATTATGTATTGATTTGTCACCGGGCCGGACAGGGGGGCAGACACGGGGATGGGGGGGCACAAACAGACAGCACAGAGAAAGGACAACACCTGCAAGAGAAGGGGGAAAGGGGGATGGAGGGTGGGGACAACAGGGAAAAGCTGTGGGAAACACCAATTGCAGAAAGCAACGAAACCTGCAAGAGAACAGAGAGGGGGGCTTGAGGAGGAGAAAAACAACAACAAACAAACACAAACAAAAAAAAACAATAAAAATAATAATAATAGTAAAAGAAAACCAGCCGAACAGCAGCAATAAACAGCTGACATATTAATGACATATTAAGACAACTAAGAGAACAATGAAAACAAGAAACAGTCACACACACTAAATAAGCAACACAACACAGCCACGAGAGCTGGAATAATAATTAATTTAAATAAGTAACTGAAAGAAAGGCATCAGGAATAATTCTACCAGGGACAACCTAAGTTTGTTTGTGTCTGTGTGTGTCTGTGTGCGTGTGGGTGAATGTGTCTGTATGTGTGTGTATGTACATGTGTGTGCGCATAAGCCTGTTAAAGAATGTAGTTGTTAGAGAGAGTGGGACGCCACGACTGTAACAGGCAGGCAAGAACCCCAGTAGCCAATAGGGGTGGAAGAAAGAAAAAGAATAAATCAAATCAAAAAAAAACAAAGACTCCCAGATGCACCGCGATGCAAACGCAGAAGACTCCGACCCAAATGCCAGTTGACAACGTAATGCCGACGGAACGCAAAAGAGGAAGAGCAGCGCCCGGACCGACCGCGGCGCAGACACAACATAGACCAGTGGCCTCCCCCATCCAGCACCCCACCGCCGCGCAGCAAACAACCACAATGCCCAAATGCCACGCAATCATCAACACCAATGCACAAGTGACGAGCCCAACGCGCACACTGCGCGAGCACGGCGACACCCATGCCCAGCAGCCCCCCGCGAATCCCGCGTGCGAGGTCGGGCAAATGAGAGAGAGCAAACGGAACAACACGACAGCGAAAGCCAGCGGAGAGAGACACCAGCAGCAAGTCCCAGCCCGGCAGCAAACGCGCCGCACAGGTCACCGTGCACCCGCCAATAAAAGTCCACCGTCCCCCCAACTGCCGGAAAAAACTAAGGCCGCCGGCGCCAGCCGACATCCCCCATGCCCAGCGCGCCCCCCGGCCGCCATGCAACACCAGCCAAACCAGCAACGAGGCAAAATCAACTAGCTCAGCTGCATGCCACCAACAACCCACCCATCCATCAAGGGCCGAGAACTCCAGGCACAAACCCAGAACAAACCGGAGCACAGCCCTGCCCCGCACCCACACTGCACATCCCGAAAACTAACTATATACCTCAGTATCCAGAGGGGTCCAACAACTGGCCGACAGAGAAATGGGCAAGCACGGATCCGAGGCCAACGAAGCAAAACAGGAACGCAAACAGGTCCCTCCAAGCCAACGAGGAGATGCCTCCCCCGGACTCCAACGCACAAACTAAACGCCCAGCAGCCATCCAGAGACCCTGCCCAGGGAAAAAGTATAATACATCAAGATGCATCGATAATCGTCCCACAATCCCACCGCAGACCCCCACCCCCAGAAGCCAGGACACCCTGCGACCCCCCAAAGCGCAAAGGACCCCAGACCGCATGTCCAGGGGGAAGCTGTACCCCGCCCCAAGGAAGAACAGCAGAAAGCCGTGCCGGGAAGCTCGCTACCGCCAGGGAGCGATAACGCGGGAGAACCAGGCCAACGGTCCCCCAGCCTAGCCAGAGGCATCCCTCCCTACAGTGCAGCCAGTGACAGCAGCCCCCGAGGCCGATCTCATCCCCGGACAGGGGCCCAGCCCCCCCCAGTCAAGAACCCCCAAGGAGGAGCACCAAAACCTACCCCGACAGCACCGGTCATGCGCCCCAGAGACTCCCGAATGCCCCCACCGTGAGAGAGCTGGCAGGGGGAAGCAGCGGGAGCCTCACCTCTGCCGAAGAGGGCCCAGGCGAGGAGAGGAGACAACGGGCCCCCAGGCCCAGGGACACACCACCCGCCCAGAAATGAGCAAAGGCCACAAGCTCGAGTCCGCAGAACCCTAGGCCAAGGGCGGGCCCCCACGCCAGGGGAGCCCCGACCCCCCCCAGCCCACCCCAGATCAGGCAAGGCCGCCACCAACCCCACAGTACCCCCAACGCCCGGGGCTCTAGGGGTAGGACACGAGGCCAATGAGAATCTCTCCCACTCCTTCAACCCCTCTGCCTGCCTCTGTAAATGTATTGTTTTGTGTTGGATGCATGTCATGGATTGTGAAGTGTTGTATGGTGGAGTGAAGATAAGGTGTGTGGTAACTAAGGTGCAACTAAAATTGGAGGGTAGTTGTGACACAGGCACCCCACAACTGTCAGGTAGTGGAGCCTCCCATCGTGCCCCTCCCACCCCCCAAGCCCTCTGTGTCTAATGTGTAATTAAAATTGAGGGGCAGGCAGTGAGGGAGGAAGAAGTGCGAGGCCGCAATAAAGCAGCCCCACCCCCCAAACGCCCTGCAGGCTGCCCGTCCCCCAGGATCCTAAGGGTGTATGTTGTGAGACATGACCAAAGGGGGAAAGGTGAAGGAGGTCATAGGGAGGCTAGAGACCAGATTCCTGACTGGCCCCATCATTTATTCAGTCCCGTCCCCCACCCCCCTAAGCAGGAGGACGCCAGGTCCCTCCAGCCCAGGGCTTATAGCAAGAGCCCCTCTAGCACCGGTAGCACCCCAGAGTCAGTGACAACCCCGCCCATCCCCAGGACGGGCCCAGGGGGGCCCAGCCCCCCAGCGCGCAGACCGCCCCAGACCCAGAGGCTCCAAAGCCCCGTGCCCCAGACCCCCACACACTCCAGAGGCAGGTCAGTGCAGCCCCAACCCAAAGTCCAACAATCCCCCGTCCTCGCCGGGGCCCCTCCGGCAGCCCCACTGCTAACCCCTCACCTCACCGCTCCCCCACAATCAGCAGCACTCCGAGCACCACCAGCCCCCAAGGGAGCAGGTCCGGGGCAGCAAGGACCCCACCCAAGGACAGAACGGCCCAACAGCCCAGATCCGAAGGTCGGCCCACACCCAGGAGGCAATGCCACTCAGGCCAGGTCAGGCCAGAAGACCCCCACCCCCGCTCCCTTCCCTCCCTAGCAGCGAAGCATCCCACACACAAACCCCCACCGTCCCCAAAGAAAAGAGACAGCAATCACCCCGCGACAGCAGCAACAGCCCCTCAGCCCTAGGGAGTCAGCAGATGCAAATAGCCCCTAGGACTCAACACGACCACACTCCAGAGGGCCGCGACGCGACTGCAAGCAACCATCGACACACCCCAAAGCACAATCCCTCCATACACAGGATCCCGGAACAACCACCAAGCATCCAGTCCGGGCACTAAAATCCAGAGGAGACACCCCCCAACCAGCTCAAAAAGGACCAGCCCGCACCCCCAACCCACCCCGTCAACCCCTTCTTCCCGGTCCCCCACCCCTCCAACAACCAGTCGCCAGACCCCTCAGAGAACCGAAATGCAATTATCAGGATGCACAGCATGCACACAGGACAGAGCCGCACACCAGCCCAGTCCCGGCCCGCACCCGATGCCCCCAACCCCCGACAAGCACGCAAGCCAATAATGACCTACAGATGAGCCAATCAACACTACCCCGTTACCAATCTAACTAGCGGCACACAACAGCCAAGTAATGCGCTGCGCAGGAGAGATGCCAGCCGGCGCAAGCCGCCCCCATCCCCCCGCAGCCAGAGAGACCACAGACCCCACCCACGGCTACACCGTGACCCACGGCGCACGTTACCACCAGACCGAAACCCACCACAAGCATCCCCCCCCACCAACCTCCACCGCCATGCCCGCCGCCCGCCCCCTCCCCCCAACCCGGACCCACACACAGGACACACAGGGAGGCAGCCAAGCACCGAGCGCCACCACATCCGCACAGCGCGCGAGTCAAAATCACCACCCGCGCACCGATACCAACAACCTCGCGACACCTAAGCAGAGTGGCTACCCACCCCGCAGCAGCGGCACGCCGAATACAGGGCAAACACCGGTCCCCCCGTCAAGCCCCGCCCTAGGCAACCCGAGCGCCCACCGCCCCCCCCCCCCCCCCCCCCCCGCCAACACCATGCCATCAACCAACATTTAAAATTAGAAAAAGTCCTCCACGCCCGCACCGCAATGCATCTAAGAATCAACCCACCCCCAGACACACCTACCAGCCGTACGGGACCCTGACCAGCAAGGCAGTACACACCCACCCCCATTAAGTGATAAAGTTGATCAAGGGGGACCAGAGAGATTGGAATTGTGTCAATTTGTTTTTTTTTACAGCAGACATTTTCTCCATGCTAATGTGATCTATAAGGTGATTCCGATATTGGGTGATACTTATATTCTTTTTGGCCTTCCAGTTCATGAGGATAGTTTTCTTGGCGATGCATAAGGCAGTGAGAAGCATGTATGATGTGTCAACCTCTATACTAATGTCACTTTAGTAAAAGTTTCTAATAAATCTGTTTTAGCGATTTTTTTTTTTTTTTAATTCAAAATCTTGCTGCTGAAACATTTTAGTCCTTATTTTATTTATTACTGCCTGCCTTATGGGCAGCCCTTCATTTTAAAGCTGTGTCAAGACTGAAAATAGTTAAGCCCTCTGTGAAGGCTGAGCCTTTATATTTTGTTACAAAAGCATAATATCAAATCATGTTTAAATAGACTGCTTAGTTGAGATTTCTTTATTCTATCTATTATTAATTTTGCTCATTTCATCCTGTCCTATATGCTGGAGTTTAAATGTCAAACTTCCTTATGTTTTATCTGACTCAAACTCTATTCAAAGTCATTTTGGTCGTTTTTTTCATCTGATAGGTCAAAGGTAACTATCCATCAAATCGGATACAATTTTGACAGAAAGTGTTTCTTTATACTTTCTATTGAGGTTAGCATTAATCTTTTGCTATCGCATCTCCTTCCGTTAGAGTCCTCCATCCAGACTAAAAGGTTTTTCCCTGTGTGCTGTGTGCTAGTTAACTTAAGAAGGACTTTGTCTCCTCAGACCTTCTCTGTGATCATTCATTTTAAATGTTAATCCAGCTGAATACACTGCAGAGCTGTCGTTAACCTGTATTCATTGATTTTTGTTAAGACCAGACAGAAACCATAAAATAATGACTTTATCAGCCGGCTGTTTGTCTCACTCCTTACCAGATGTTGGCTGTGATGTCTGATGGTGCAATGTTGATGTTTGCCAAGTGAAAAGACGACAAGGATTTAGCAGTTTTTATGTAGTTCAGGTGTTTCACTGTGGACAGATGTCTCTTGGAAACACTGTTAGAGTGGACGCAAGTCATTTTAATACAAAAACAGCATTTCAAGATTTAAGTCAGTGACGCATGTGTTGTTTGCCGTCTGGCTGTTAGTTGTCAGTCTCTGTTAGTCAGATGAGGCCCGACTTATTTACGCCCCTGGGGCCGGGCTTCGGGCCAATTTTTACGTCATAGCTCCAACACGGGACAGGCAGTGGGCTTCTCCTTTTTATGTGTTAGACATTGCAGTTTGTTGCGTGTATAAGCTCTGTCTCATGTTGTCTGCCTTGCTCGTCGAGTCTCACTGTTTCTCTGCTTCCTTTGGATTACCTTGTTTTTGGACTCTATTATCAGCCACTCTGCCAGTAAGTGTGCTCGCCTTTTGTTTGCTTAAATAAACCACTGAACTCCACTCAGTCCCTACGTGTCCTGAATTTGGGTCCACCAACCTGTCTCACCACACACCCCTTGTGACATATTCGGTACGATATCGCCATATATCTTTTTGACGGTAGCTAACGTGGATCAGCGTTGTTGTTTTGTTGTGTGTCGCACTTAAATTGGTCCCCGCTGTACCCAGGGATCTAAATTCGTACAACACATGGATCATTGGTTGGACACATTGGATCATTTATATTCATGTTTCTTGTGTTTGATTGGCGTAGATTTTTCAAGGGGGTGGGCGTTAGGGGATAGGATTCGGGAGCCGTCAATACGTGCTTGGAGTTCCTAGAGTGTTTAGCTAGCAAGTTTAGTCTAGCTAGCTAGCTACCACCGTAATGTGCATACCTTCTCACGTATTTTACCGTTCTCTCACAGCTACTGATTGGTTGTCAGACTAAACCAAATGCATCAAGGGATTGCCAGTGGGTGTTTAGAGAGCATGCAAACAACAATAATGATTTTCAGTGAGGAAAGATGGATAAATAATCACAGATGTTTGTTGGTGGATGCATCTTCATGGATTAATTTTACAAAGTCTCCAAAAAGACACTGCACTTCAAGGTGGGATTACAGCGCTTCTGAGAGTGATCAGTGATCTCACCAGAGCACTTGTTGAAACGGCACAACCTTCCGGTCAAAAAAAAAAAGTTAGTCTCTAGCATGCAGCGTTGTGGAGATATTAAAGATGAAGTATTACATATGCTTTGATGTCGGATGCGACATTGTCGACCTGGCAGTGTTAAGGCAAGGGTGTCGGCATCTGTGACTAAAGTAAAATGAATTAATGATATTGCTGAATGCTGACAATACATAACGTGAGCCTACACACTGCAACATTATCCTCACTTTGATCATTTTACAAGACCTGAGACAGCTCGCATGGGTCTCACTTATTGTTGACATTTCATGACATAGGGCCTACGCATATTAGCAAGTTATGGCATAAGAGAGAAAAGGCTTAATAGCCAATGGTAACTTACATGGTGATTGAAATGGTGACCTTTATCCGTCATGGTTGGTTTTTTTAAAAACACTTTTTATAGCATATTTCAACAAGCAAACCTGCCTCAGACGACCTGAGAGGTCTGGATGGTTTATAATGAAACCATTTAGTGCTTTATAAACTAACAGCAGGATTTTGAAATCAATTCTTTGACATACAGGAAGCCAATGTAAAGACCTCAGAACTGGAGTGATGGGATCCACCTTTTTGGTCTTAGTGAGGACTCGAGCAGCAGCGTTCTGAATCAGCTGCAGCTGTCTGATGGATTTCTTAGGGAGCCCTGTAAGGACACCGTTGCAGTAGTCGAGTTAACTGAAGATAAATGCATGGATAAGGTTTTCCAGGTCTTGCTGAGACATAAGTCCTCTAATCCGTGATATATTATTCAGGTGATAGTAGGCTCACTTTGTAATTGTCTTAATGTGGCTCCTCAAATTCAGGTCTGAGTCCATGACTACACCAAGATTTCTGGCTTGATTTGGGATGGAGAAGGCTACCAGCACACTGGGAGGTTATTCAGGGTCCTGCAATAGTGGTGAAAATCTGTTCTGCTGTTGCACACACGGTTGTTGGGGAGGTTTGTTGCTAACTCTCCCTTTCGCAGCTGTCCACGGCTGTGTCCTACTAAGAACAGGGGTTGAAGAGGCGCTCTGCCTGGATGATAATGTAGGCCAGCCAGTCGCATCACAAATCTCAGGGCGCTGGGTTCTGCCTGTTACTTGTCCTCCCATTTCCCCAAGAAATGATTTACTCTTAGGCTTTGCACCAAGAGCGTTCCAGGGAGGACTCCCACTCCCAGATTTATTACCCAGTACACAGGCCTCCTGCTTCTTGGTAGTCTTGTTGGTGCTAATTAGCCGTGTGTTAGCATGCTCTTGTCCACTAAAGTGGTGTCATTCCCACATAGTCCATTCACTTCCACATTCACTTCTAACCTATGGTTCTTGGTTTCCAGCACTACAATTTTCTGTAGAAGTTTGTAGAAGTCGTCCATGGAGAAGAGGGGGCATCTTGTTGCTAATTAGCATTAGCTATAACTCCAGTCACTGCAGTACAGGCTAGTGCTATTGATAGGCCGCAATCGTGTAGTACTAAGATCATAAAAGTTTTTAAAGTATGACAAGACCCAACTTTATCTGACAGTCCCAGTGATTTAAAAGTATCCAAGAGCTGCTGATTTCTAGCAGAAAAAAAGAGTTTAAGCAGAAGAATGCAAGCAGAGGCAAGAGCAAGTAGCAAAGTGTCTGCACTGTAAGAAAGCAGGAAGCTGACTAGTGTACCATGATGTGTTGGAC
Organism: Micropterus salmoides; assembly: GCF_014851395.1. Taxonomy (NCBI): domain Eukaryota; kingdom Metazoa; phylum Chordata; class Actinopteri; order Centrarchiformes; family Centrarchidae; genus Micropterus; species Micropterus salmoides. Next base: position 48,386 of record NW_024044459.1, on the reverse strand, counting down.
TGTCTCTTGTTGCCCACAGTATTCACACCGGCCTGAGTTATGTTTACCTATTCTGAATAAAGTGCTGTTTAATCCAGTGTCTTGATAGAATTGTCTCTTCTCTCTTGTTCCTGCACATCTCTTTTCTCCCACTCTCTTCTGATTTTTGTAAAACCACCACCCCTTTCCTCTCTTCCTACCGTAACTTTTGCCACCTTTTCCTTCTCTCTGTTTAATAACGCTCTTGATTTCTGTCTTACTGATTCTAACTGCTACATCGATGTATTTATCTGCCATTTTGTTTCCTTTGATGCCAATATGTGCTGGGACCCACAAAAATATGACTGCAATGCCCATCATTTGCACTCTATATGATGTTTGCTGTATTTCTATCAAAATATCTGCTCTGCTGTCTGAGTGAATGCTCTGTAAAGTGGTTAGTGATGAACTTCATTCTGAACAAATAATCACTCTCTATGGTCTTATTTCCTCTACCCATTGCACCGTTAACACAATTGCTGGCATTTCTCCTGTTTAAACTTCATCACTAATCCTCTTCCCTATTGTAAGATGAAACTGTGGAACAATAAAAGCTACTACTATTTTATTAACTAAACTCTTTGATGCAACTGTGTAGATCTGGACATAACTATGGTGACAGTTGATAAATGCCTGTGTAATATGTGAATTCAAATGTCCTTGTTCTTCTTTACTAAAAGTGTAAGATCTGCTGTGGCTTCAGGGAGTACCAAAGGTGGTACTGCTGGCAATGGTAAAGTACCTTGTGCTGGTTGATCTTGACTATGGCCCTAACAGCTATATATATATGATATCTGTAGTGGCATTTCTCCCGTTCCAACCTGTAGTGCTGCTGTTGAAGTTGTTTTAAATGCCCCTGTGCATAATCTCAAAGCCTGACACTGAATGTTGTCTAACTTTTGGAGGGAGGTGCCTGATGCAGATTCATACACCACAAAACCAAAATATAACATAGATCTAATTAATCCACAATAAATTGCCTTCAGTGCTGTTCTGTCAGCCCCCCAATCATTTCCCACCAAACACCTCATGACATTTAGTACCTTCCTACATTTGTCCAATACTTTCTGAGTATGTCCACCCCATTTGATTCCCTCATCAAACCCTAACCGCAAAAACTTTTCACTTTGCAGTGTTTAACTCTTTCAATTCTTGATTATATAACTTTAATTTTGCCTCAGTACCGATTCTTTTCTTTGTAAAAAACACTGTCTTTGTTTTATCTACTGAGAATTTAAAACCCCATTTACATGACCACTCCTACTTTTGTAATAGCTTCACGATATGAGGAGCACTGCGATGTGCGATAACATTGTTCAATATTGCGATGACGATATGACATGTAATAAATAAACAAATATTCAAATGTGAATGTTAGCTATACTGTTCCAGTGTCTTAGTGCTTTAATAGGTTCTGTGTGAACATTGAATTGCTTATTCCCACTGAATGAAGAAATCAAATCACTTTGGACATGCTTTTATTGAACAAATTGCACATCAATTAGGCATTATTATTATAACAAATTAAAGTTCAATTTTCCCTGCCCCATCAAAATATTTTCTTATAAACTCAACAAAAACATTTCTCTTTGAATAAAATATATGTGGGAAAAGCAACTTAAATAAATAGAAATAAAAATAACTGTAATGGCTCCAATCCTCAGGGCTCATAAAATCATCAAAGAAATATCTGCCCCTTAGGGCAAGTTACTACCTTGGTTATCCCTTTAGAGCATGTTAACTTTGCTAGGTTTCAAACATGTATGTAGGAATGTTAACATATTCCCTGAAGAGCCTCTCTGAGGGTGAATTAGTTGCAGGTATACAAAGATACTTCTGAGCAATTTGGTCAGCTTCGGGTAGGTGACCTGGTCAAGTTTCCACCAGGCCAAAGGGTCAGCTTCACTGTGAATGGTGGGGTAGAGCAAGTAGCTGTTAAGTTCAGCTTCAACAGCTTGCTCCAGATGCATGAAAGATGCTGTTGGAGTGGGGCTTGGATTTTTTTTGAGCAAACTGCCCAATGATCGCTTTGTCTTTTTTTCGCTGGGTGGTTCCATGTTCCCCTTCGAGGGAACTCGAACTGCGTCGGTGACGACACTATGGGAACGCCTCTGGGCGTGGCAGGGCTGAAATAATGAATGAAACTACTCCAATCCTATTGGTGTTGCTAGAATGGTAGCATGTGACGACGTAACTGGAGGCGTATATAAGTACGCCGGCAAACCGGACATATTAGCTTTTTTCTATTCAGCAGCAATAACGAGTTATGGCCTCTGATTTCTCTCTGGCATTTGGATGATTTGTCATACGGAGTCACACTCACAAAACTCTGAGAAATTGCCTGTTGTTGTAGTGATGGCAAAATTTTAGATTTGCTACTACTCGATGTTTGTGGTTTTGTTGTTTGGCTAGTTTTGAACTGTTCGTGTAGGTCTTTATGATTGTATTGCAGGTGGTGATGGAGGTTGGTCGTGTTTCCTCTTGAAGTTGCCACTGCTGTTCGGCATGTTTTACACAGTACCTGCATTTGTAACACGTAATTTCTTCTGAATCCAAAATAATTCCATATAGCTGAAGTGCTGTTCTTTTCACCACAAGGTCTTCGTCAGCCACATTTTCCTCCGCCATTGTATTTGCTAACAGCACAGAGGCGCCACTAAACTGACACCAATCAAACTGAGCGTAGCTGACGCTTCCTGGGGCTTCATCTAATTGGCCAAATAGCATGAATGCACCAACCACGTCTTCAGGGCTAAAAGTAAAAGCTCTGTTCTAGTCTTTTCGACCACTTTACACTACATCTGCATTCACCAGTCACACACTGAGCCTAAGTGCTCAAACGGAAACTAACATTCACACTCACTCATACACGGAGGTGGCGGAACAGCCACCAGGGGCAATTCGGGGTTCAGTATCTTGCCCAAGGACACTTCACCACGCAACCAGGGGGAGCCAAGGATTGAACCGCCGACCTTCCGATTAACGGCCAACCCCTCTACCTCCTGAGCCACAGCCGCCCCAATGTTGGCAATGCGGAGTGTGAATGCTTTGCGCATGTAATAAACTATTTTTCCTTATTCATCGTTTCAGGCAATATTTTGCAATGTGTTCATTGCGCATGTTCATATCACGATGAAAATAAGATGTATCGTTCAGCCCTACTGTAGTTTTTTTTTTCAGGTTTTTCCCCTCTTCCAATCGCCCTGTCATCCGCAAAAAGAGAAACCCCCATCCCATCCATGAAAAAAACATTTTTTATTATGGAATATAACAAAGGGCTTATTATGCTTCATTGAGGTGTTCCATTCTCAACAATATATTTTCTTGAGTAACTTTATTCTTTATTATTCCCTATTCTGACTTGTATTAATCTTCCTCATAAAAAGTCCTTAATCCATCTCTATATTTATCCTTAACAATCTTCTCTATGTCAAAGAAAGCAGCCACTACACTTAAACTACACCACTACACTTTCTCCGTTTACTTGTGCTTTTCTGATTTCATGCTCTAAACATACAGCAAAGTATTTCTTCCTCTCCTAAAGCCACTTTGGTATTTGGTCATATATCCTTTATTTTCTATATGTTAACCTTTCATTTATCATTTTCTCCTGTCTGTCGGATGTTAAAGCAATTGGTCTGTAATTCCCCTGGGTTTGTATAATCCTCTCCTGGTTTGCGTAGTGGCACTACCACAGCCTCCTTCCAGCTCTGTAGCAGTTTCCCATCCTCCCAGACTTTATTCTATAGTTCTAGTAATATATTCTTTCACGTTTCACTGAGCTGGTTTATCAATATATATCAGATCTGACCCATTCCTGGTGCTGACATCTTGGTTTTCTGCAGTGCACGTTTTAGTTCTGTCTTTGTAAATGGTTTGTTTAGTAGGTCATTAGGGTTTTCTTCTTGCCTCTTCATTCTTCCTTACTGTAGTTTCTCCCCCTCTTTTCCTATTTTCAATCATATTATTTGATCTATGAATTGTTACAAAAGTTTTTGCCAGCATCTCTGCTTTCTCCTCATCTCACTGCTGTTGTTTCTCCATCATATAAGACTGGGTACCCAAACTCTCTTTTATCCCATTCATTCTTTTAATCGTCCCCCAAACTATATACTACCCTTTAACTATTCCTGTCTACCTTCCTACTGAGCAACAACATTTACTCCAGTTTTTCTGGCTGCGTCATGCGATTCATCTGCTGCTGTGATAACGGAAAAAGACAAGTTCTGTGTCTTTTAGGTGACTTTATCCAACATTTTGCTGATGGAGAAAGTGGAGCAGACAGGTGTGTTTGCAGGGAGAGACTAGAGGTGTAGCTGTGAGTCCGAGGCAAGTGCAAAGCAGGTATATTTAAAACTAATCATTTGATTCTCCTTACATTTGCTTGTAACTTCTGAAAACAGTGGTTCCTTTAACGCTTTATTTTGAAATTTAATCACTCTTTCACATTCCTTTGTCTGTATCTTATTTTTACGCTTACCTGCCTTCTTCTTTATTGACTTCTCTGCAGCCTCCAGAACAACTTTACAAAATGAAACTTTTTTATTATCATTTTATTCTTCTAACTACTTCCCATGTGCAAATACCTGCTAATGAATCCCACACTAATGTAAGATCTATTGCTGACTCTGCACCAGTTCTTATATTAGCTCTAAATTGTGTGTCTCCATTACCTCCTCAATTACCGTTCCACTGGTACTGGATTCCACTGGTTACCCCATAACGTGCTATGGGCATTAAAATCCCCACAGCAGATCACCTTCCCTACTAACTGTATCTCCAGTTCATCTATCAACTCTAATGAGATGGAATATAAAAGTTAACAACTTTGATATTTCCTTCTTTAGTCCATGTAGTAGTAAATAAAGGGCAGCTTTGCGCGCTCCCACGACCCCCCCGACCTCCCCACGCACTCTCATGAACGCACTTCAATCGGGAGGGGCGGATGATGCGGATGGGGGGGGGACAAAACAGCCCCTTAAGCACCCTATGAGATTCATGATATTACAATTACATATATATACAAAGAAATTAATGTAAGTATATTGTATTATAATCCTTATGCACATCACAAACATTAAGAACCCTATGAAATTCATATTATCTATATACAAATAAATTAATTAAAGTATAGCATATTATAATCCTTACGCCTTATAGACTTGAAAGCAGATAGTGCAGAGAGTCTTTCTTGGTGGTGAGTTGTTATTTGTGTGAGAATTTAAGTGTTTTCTGGGGTTTATCTTTTAACATCGCCCACCTTGGGGCCACAGTGGTGAAATCACATGTCTAGTTCAACGAAACACCATAAGCATTATTAGTTGCTAAAAGTTTCAGAGAGAGAAAGAAACCTTGCTAAAAGTGTACGTCCAAAAGACAAAATGGCTTACGCCATAAAAAAATATTCAGACTTATAAAACCGTGCATATGCACCCTTGTAAGCTTGTTCCCTTTATAAATCACAATCAACTTGAAATGAGGTCTATGTGAGGAAGCTTCAAAAACTTACAACTGTCTATAATTGGTCAGTGGAATTAATATTAATACGTGCTGACTGGGTACGCGGGTACAAGCGGCCGAAATGGGTTTCCTCTGGCGGGTGTCTGGTGTCTGCCTTAGAGATAGGGTGAGAAGCTCGGCCATCCGTGAGGAGCTCAGAGTAGAGCCGCTGCTCCTTTGCGTTGAAAGGAGCCAGTTGAGGTGGTTTGGGCATCTGGTAAGGACGCCTCCTGGACGCCTCCCTAGGGAGGTGTTCCAGGCACGTCCAGCTGGGAGGAGGCCTCGGGGAAGACCCAGGACTAGGTGGAGAGATTATATCTCCACACTGGCCTGGGAACGCCTCAGGATCCCCCAGTCAGAGCTGGTTAATGTGGCTCGGGAAAGAGAAGTTTGGGGTTCCCTGCTGGAGCTGCTGCCCCTGTGACCCGATCCCGGATAAGCAGATGAAGATGGATGGATGGATGGATGGATGGACGTACTGACTGTGGGAAGAAAAGGAAGCAAACTCTGACAGAGGAGCTACACAACGAGATTTAACTCAGTGGTTAAACTGTCATATATCACAAAACAGATGGTCTCACAAGATGTTTACAAATGTGTGTGATTATTTAGCGTTCTTGTTTGATTATTCATGAGGAGACCAAAACAGGCTCTCAAGGTGAAGTGACGTCAATCAATATGCATATTATTACGGGGTTGATATTATAGCTTTGATGGGTGCAAGAATAGGATACGTTCCCCACCTCATATAGACATGTTTTCTAGAGATCCATCCTTAATATGTTGTGTATGATTTCTGCGAAGTTTCTCATGGAGGGACCATCAACCTGTTGAAAGCAGGTGCCTGTCGGCCTGCGCTGAAAGAGCGAATCTTGAATGTAGAAAACCATCCATCTGATCAACGTAATATCAGACATGGGGTAGATCCATTTTTTTATCTTACGAGGAGCAAATGGTAGCCTTTAGTTAGTGAGAGGGACGGATTTATGCGTGAGAAAACAAAACAGATGTCTTTCACATGATGTTTACAAATGCGTGCACGAGTGTTTATTTATCGTTCTTGTTTTAAAACTCTCAGTAACAAATATTTCAAATGCATGCGCTCTTGCACCATAGGAAAAGAGCCTCCGTGGCTCTCCTTCCTTTATAACCGATCTTCAAGAACGGGGCATTCCTCCTGCTTAGTGACGTCACTGACCGAAGGTTGACACTCACACGCACACACGCGCACACACACACAAAAGACGGGATGATCCCGGTACTAATTTGGATTCGCCCGTTTGAAAAGAGAGTAAACCAAATGCATTACATCGGTGTATTTAGGTTACACAAACAGTCCACTCACTTAACACCGATGGCGATGAGTTAAAAGAAATAGCCCGTGACTTATTGTAAACGACACTGAAATAGTGTTATTTTCAAGAACAAACAGCGCATCACATCCATACCATCGTTTGGCTCAATTAGGACGCGATAGGCTAGTGTTATTTTATGTTTGTTTTAAACTCTCAGTTCCGGATAACAACACAGCATCACATAGACTAAATGTTATGAGGAGCAAACGGTATAGTTAGTATGGGATGGATTTATGAGTGAGAACGCAAAACAGATGGCTCACAAGATGTTTACAAATGCGTGTGCAAGTGTTTATTTATCATTCGCACTCCTCCTGCGTAGTGACGTCACTGCCCGAATGAGGACACACATACGCAAGACGGGATGACCCGGTTGAAAAGAGAGTAAACTAAATGCATTCCACCTGTGTTTAAGCATGTATTTAGGTTGAGCAAAACAATCCACTCCCAACGATGGTGATGAGTTAAAAGAAATAGCTTGTGAGTTGTTGGAAACGACATTGAAATAGTGTTATTTTCCATGACAAACAGCGCATCACCTCCATACCATTTGCCGGTTTTATACTGCATCCCAGCGCGTCGGACATTATGGGATTTAAGCTGAGATAGATATCACCCTATCTACTATCCTAACAATAGGAGACAATTTAAGTATCTGAGAAATAAAAAGGCTTTCGAACTAAAAAATAAAACATTCAAGTCGTGTACACGAAACGCAGAGTTTTTCCTGATCTTGGAACTTTATCATATCATGGCTGTTAGAGAGACTGATGGTTTTGATTTTAGACTACAACATCCTTTTAGTCTAATTGTGTCAGGTCCTTCATACAGCGGTAAAACATATTTTGTGAAAATGTTGATTGAAAATGCAGATAAGCTCATTTCAAAACAGATTGAAAATGTTGTATTGGCAACCATTGTAAAATTAGAAATGTGAATTTCCTTTGAAGGATTGCTATCTTCTTTATGTGATGATACATTGTTGCCTTTAGATAAAAACAATTTGTTGATTAATGATGATTTAATGAGTAATGCTAGCAATAACATTGAGGTCCAAAATGTGTTTACAAAATATGTGCATCATAGAAATTTAAGTTGTTTATCGCACAATAAATGCGGTAAATAACCGCATTTATTGTGCGATGAAGCAGATTTCTAAAACTAGCCTCTAATCTAACACTGCAGTTTTTAATGAGTGACATATGGTCTCCGCATCCTTCATCGGGGCTCAGGTTAAAACAGAACAGACTATATCCATTACAAAACTCGTCGCGGGTTATGGCCATAGCGTTGTTATTAAGATACTTTCCAGTTGCCAAGTACAGTTGTTGATACTCCCTGATGGCATTCCCTCTGGTAAAGTTGGGTTGAAAGGGTTTTGATGTATAAACATAAAAACTCTATATCATAATGGTTAAATGTAAATGGATTACGTGCATAACTACCTGTAAATGCCTCATTATCTACAAATCCCACTACAATAAATTTAGATATTTGTCCCAAGAATACATTTTCTTGATTACAAACACGAGTGCCCGTTGGAACGCTAAAATTTTTAAGACAATCTCTGTCTATGGGATATTTAATGTTACCATGCATTAATGCCTTAGCGTGCGCTAGCTTAACAGCCGGAGATACGGTGATTTTCTTTACAAACAGGCTTGCTGACATAATGTTAACCCGAAAGTCGAAACTTCGTCTGCTTTTTGCGTGCGTTTACAGAAACGTACAGGTGCTGGTCATATAATTAGAATATCATCAAAAAGTTGATTTATTTCAGTAATTCCATTCAAAAAGTGAAACTTGTATAATGTCTACATTCATTCCACACAGGCTGATATATTTCAAGTGTTCATTCCTAATTTTGATGATTATAACTGACAACTAATGAAAACCCCAAAATCAGCCACCTGGTGCCACACTCTAATCAGCTAATTAACTCAAAACACCTGCAAAGGCCTTTAAATGGTCTCTCAGTCTAGTTCTGTAGGCTACACAATCATGGGGAAGACTGCTGACTTGACAGCTGTCCAAAAGACGACCATTGGCACCTTGCACAAGGAGGGCAAGACACAAAAGGTCATTGCTAAAGAGGCTGGCTGTTCACAGAGCTCATAGAGAGGCGAAGGGAAGGAAAAGATGTGGTAGAAAAAAGTGTACCAGCAATAGGGATAACCGCACCCTGGAGAGGATTGTGAAACAAAACCCATTCAAAAATGTGGGGGACATTCACAAAGAGTGGACTGCAGCTGGAGTCAGTGCTTCAAGAACCACCACGCACAGACGTATGCAAGACATGGGCTTCAGCTGTCGCATTCCTTGTGTCAAGCCACTCTTGAACAATACACAGCGTCAGAAGCGTCTCGCCTGGGCTAAAGACAAAAAGGACTGGACTGCTGCTGAGTGGTCCAAAGTTATGTTCTCTGATGAAAGTAAATTTTGCATTTCCTTTGGAAATCAAGGTCCCAGAGTCTGGAGGAAGAGAGGAGAGGCAAAGAATCCACGTTGCTTGAAGTCCAGTGTAAAGTTTCCACAGTCAGTGATGGTTTGGGGTGCCATGTCATCTGCTGGTGTTGGTCCACTGTGTTTTCTAAGGTCCAAGGTCAACGCAGCCGTCTACCAGGAAGTTTTAGAGCACTTCATGCTTCCTGCTGCTGACCAACTTTATGGAGATTTCATTTCATTTTCCAACAGGACTTGGCACCTGCACACAGTGCCAAAGCTACCAATATGGTTTAAGGACCATGGTATCCCTGTTCTTAATTGGCCAGCAAACTCGCCTGACCTTAACCCTATAGAAAATCTATGGGGTATTGTGAAGAGGAAGATGGGATACGCCAGACCCAACAATGCAGAAGAGCTGAAGGCCACTATCAGAGCAACCTGGGCTCTCATAACACCTGAGCAGTGCTACAGACTGATGGACTCCATGCCACGCCGCATTGCTGCAGTAATTCAGGCAAAAGGAGCCCCAACTAAGTATTGAGTTCTGTACATGCTCATACTTTTCATGTTCATACTTTTCAGTTGGCCAACATTTCTAAAAATCCTTTTTTTTGTATTGGTCTTCAGTAATATTCAAATTTTCGGAGATACTGAATTTGGGATTTTCATTAGTTGTCAGTTTTAATCATCACAACTAAATTAAATAAACATTTGAAATATATCAGTCTGTGTGGAATGAATGAATATAATATCCAAGTTTCACTTTTTGAATGGAATTACTGAAGTAAATAAACCTTTTGATGATATTCTAATTATATCAGTGATGACATGTATAGCCGCATGTCGTCATTCCGCCGCTGGTTGTCGAGGTGGTGTCCAGCAAACGATGTGGGCTTTGTAGATCATTGGCAGACTTTCTGGGGAAGACCTGGTCTGATTTCGGAGAGACGGCATCCATCCCACTTGGGAAGGAGCAGCTCTCATTTCTAGAAATCTGGCCAAGTTTATTAGTGGACCAAATCCATGACAACCCAGAGTTGAGACCAGGAGGCAGAGTCGCAGTCTAACAGACTTCTCTGCTCCTCCATTTCAGGAGTTACTTATCCTATAGTGACGGTGTCTGTCCCCCGACCATCGAAATTATTTAAAAAGGTAAACAGAAGAGGAGCTGTGCATAAAAACCTCATAAAAATTTAAACCACAAGAGCAATAGTGCAAACGAATAGGAGAGTTAAATGTGGACACTTAAACATCAGATCTCTCTCTTCTAAAGGTGTACTAGTAAATGAACTAATATCAGATTATGATATTGATTTATTTTGTCTTACTGAAACCTGGCTGGGTGATGGAGAATATGTTAGCCTAAATGAATCCACCCCTCCCAGTCATACTAATACTCACATTCCTCGAGGCACAGGCCGAGGAGGTGGAGTTGCAGCTATATTTGACTCTAGCCTACTAATCAGTTCTAAACCTAAACTAAACTATAACTCATTTGAAAGCCTTGTTCTTAGTCTTTCGCACCCAAGTTGGAAATCACTGCAATCAATTCTCTTCGTTATAGTGTACCGAGCACCTGGCTTGTATTCTGAATTTTTATCTGAATTTGCAGAGTTTTTGTCAACTTTAGTGTTATGATTCCGTCTGTGTGTCTTGTTTGGGAGTCTGAGTTTAGTTCCATGTCCTTAGTTCATGTTTTGGTAATGATTCCTGGTCCTTGTTTGTATTTTTGTGATTTGGTCTCCTCTGTACTCTGGGTTCTAGTTTTGTGTTCTCATTTAGGTTCTGGTTCTTTGTAACTTGTGTGTTTCTGTCTTCGTGGTTATTCCCTCTCCCCCATGTCTGCTTGTCTAGTGTTCTCTCTGTTTCTCCCTGCTTGTCTCTCTGCCTCGTTAGCCCTGATCCCGCTCACCTGTGTTGCTCCCGCCCCGCTCGTTAGTCCCTGTGTATATGTATGCCTGCTTGTCTCTCCAGTCTTTGTCACGTCCTTGCGTCTAAAGTTGAGTGTTCCTGCCTGTTCCTTGTCTTCCTAGTTCTGGATTATTCCCTGTGTTCTGGACTACCTTTGTTGGACTTTGCCTCGAGCTCCTTGTAAGCCTGTTTAAGTTAGTTTTTTGAGTTAATAAACATTTTTGGTCTGCAACCTCCTCGCCTTGCCATTGTCTGCATTTGGGTCCTCGCCCCAGTCTGCACTCAGCGCCCCAACCCATGACATTTAGTCCTTAAAATGGACAAAGTTATTATTGTAGGGGATTCTAATATTCATGTGGACGTTGAGAATGACAGCTTCAGAACTGCGTTTATGTCTCTGTTAGATTCCATTGGCTTCTCTCAGAGTGTTCATGAACCGACTCACTGTTTTAACCACACCCTCGACCTTGTTTTGGTGTATGATATTGAAATTGAACATTTAGTGGTGTTCCCACAGAATCCCTCTTTGTCCGACTACTGTTTGATAACTTTTGAGTTTGTATTGCTGAACTACACGCCATTGGGCAAAGATTTCTATACAAGATGTCTGTCTGATAGTGCTGTAGCTAAATTTAAGGATGCGATTCCATCAGCTCTAAATTCATTATCTAGTCACAAAGTAACGGAGGACTCCTATGCTAATTTCAGTCCCTCCCAAATCGATCATCTTGTTGATAGTGCTGCAGGCTCGCTGCGAATGACACTGGACTCTGTAGCCCCTCTAAAAACGAAAATACTAAAACAAAGACTGTTAGCTCCATGGTATAATACTGAAACTCGCAAATTAAAGCAAATATCGCGGAAACTTGAGAGGAATTGGCGTTCCACCAAACTGGAAAATTCTCGTTTAATTTGGCATGATAGTCTTAAAACTTATAGGAAGGCCCTCCGTAATGCCAGAGCAGCGTACTACTCGTCATTAATAGAGGAAAATAGGAACAACCCCAGGTTTCTTTTCAACACTGTAGCCAGGCTGACAGAGAGTCACATCTCTATTGAGCCAAGTATTCCCATAGCTCTCAGTAGTTACGATTTCATGAGCTTCTTTAATGATAAAATTCTAGCTATTAGAAACAAAATTCACCAAGACCTGCCCTCAACTGGCACCAACTTATCTCTTAACTCAGGAACCTTAGAAACAGCTTTAGAACCAGATATATGTTTAGACTGTTTTGCTTCCCTCAATCTCAATCTCAAACTAACTTCAATAACTTCCTCATCTAAACCATCAACCTGCATCTTAGACCCCATCACGACTAGGTTGCTTAAAGATGTTTTACCCTTAGTCAGCACTTCTATACTAGATATGATCAATCTATCTATATTAACAGGCTATGTACCACAGTACTTTAAAGTAGCTGTAATTAAACCTCTTCTGAAAAAGCCCAAACTTGATCCGGATGTTTTAGCCAACTATAGACCTATATCTAACCTTCCATTTCTCTTTGATTTAGAGCTCATCATAGCACAGAGACAGCACTGGTATCCTCCTTATTGCATCAGACAAAGGACTTGTCTCTGTACTGGTTTTATTAGATCTTAGTGCTGCATTTGATACCATTGACCATCAGATCCTATTGCAGAGACTGGAACATTTCATTGGCATTAAAGGAACCGCTCTAAGCTGGTTTAAGTCCTATTTATCAGATCGATTTCAGTTTGTACATGTTAACAATGAGTCCTCCATGCACACCAAAGTTAGTCATGGAGTTCCTCAAGGATCTGTCCTCGGTCCAATCCTCTTCACTTTATATATGCTTCCTTTAGGCAATATTATCAGGAAATATTCCATAAGCTTTCATTGTTATGCAGATGATACTCAGTTATATCTATCGATCAAACCAGATGAAACTCATCAGTTAGCTAAACTTCAAATGTGCCTTCAGGATGTTAAAACCTGGATGACCTGTAATTTTCCAATGTTCAGATAAAACTGAAGTTATTGTTCTGGGGCCTAAGCACCCCGTGACGCATTATCTAAAGATATAGTTTCCCTTGATGGCATCGCCCTGGCCTCCAGCACCACTGTGAGGAATCTTGGCGTTATCTTTGATCAGGACATGTCCTTTAAGTCTCACATTAAGCAAATTTCCAGGACCGCCTTTTTTCACCTACGTAATATTGCGAAAAATCAGGAACATCCTGTCTAAAAATGATGCAGAAAAACTAGTCCATGCATTTGTTACTTCTAGGCTGGATTACTGCAATTCTTTATTATTAGGCTGCTCGAAAAAGTCTGTTAAGACTCTTCAGCTGATCCAGAATGCTGCAGCATGTGTTCTGACAGGAACCAGGAAAAGAGATCATATTTCTCCTGTCTTCTTCTTCTTCTTCTTTGCATTGGCTTCCAGTAAAATCCAGAATAGAATTTAAAATCATTCTTCTTACCTACAAAGCTCTTAATGGTCAGGCACCATCTTATCTTAAAGAGCTCATAGTACCTTACTACCCCACCAGAGCACTGCGCTCCCAGAATGCAGGGTTACTTGTGGTTCCTAGAGTCTCCAAAAGTAGACTAGGAGCCAGAGCGTTCAGCTATCAAGCTCCTCTCCTGTGGAACCAGGTTCCAGTTTGGGTTCAGGAGGCAGACACCATCTCCACATTTAAGAGTAGGCTTAAGACTTTCCTCTTTGATAAAACTTATAGTTAGGGCTGGCTCAGGTGAGTCCTGAACCATCCCTTAGTTATGCTGCTATAGGCCTAGACTGCCGGGGGATTTCCTATGATCCACTGAGCTCCTCTCTCCTCTACTTTCTCTCCCTCTGTATGCAACCTCATCCCATTATTGCATGTTACTAACACAACAACTCCCCTTTCTGGTAGTCTTGTGCTTTCTCGTCCCTCTCCTCTCTCCTCCTATCACTTCCTGCAGGTTTTCTGGCTCTGGAGCTGTGGAGTCTGGATCTGTGGCTGCGGGTCACCTGCTGCCCCCGTGTTCCTGCTCGACACCCTCTGCTGCAACAACTATTGTTACTAGTCCTATTATTATTATTGTTATTATAATCATTAACATTACGACTGTTACCATTAACACTACTATAAATATCTGTACCATTTTTTCATTTAGTCTATAGCAACATCACCTTTACTGTCTGTACCTCTGTGTGTATATTGTGTAGGCTGCCTCCCTCCCCTCTCTCTCCTTCCATCCCTCTCTTTTGCTCTCTGTTCCTCTCCTGCTCTCGCTCTCTCTCTCTCTCTCTCTCCCCCTCTCTCTCCTTCACCCCAACCGGCCGCCCACCCTGAGCCATGGTTCTGCTCGAGGTTTCTGCCTCTTAAAAGGAAGTTTTTCCTTGCCTCTGTCGCCTAGTGCTGCTCTTGGTGGGAACTGTTGGGCTTCTGTAAATAGCATCATAGAGTACGGTCTAGACCTGCTCTTTTATGAAAAGCGCTGTGAGATAACTGTTGTTGTGATTTGGCGCTATATAAATAAAATTGAATTGAATTGAATATGACCAGCACCTGTATTGTTTAGATCCAGGTAGTCCTCTGTACTAGCTGGAATGAAAAATTCAAGGGGTGCACCGTCTGATACCGCTGCTAGAGGAGGGAATTTGACGTAGATGCATTTCTCAATACTTGTTTGTGTTAACGGCACCATAAACAGGTCTGGCTCTGACTTGACGCACTCTTGTGACAGGCTATGTACCAACGACATTCTCGTTAGAAAAGGTCTCTTGTCTTCTGACGTTTTGTCGACTTGCTTCTCCTTGCTTGTTTATTTTTTCTAGTCTTAGTATGGGTCTTTTTATTTGTTGTTCGGCTACGCATCTTTGGTGGGGAATTACCTCTTTTCCCAGGAGGTCGTTTTATTGGTCGGGGGGCCACAGCCACTATACCCGACCCCTCTTGATGTCTGTTCATGATGTTAGTAATAACATCCGTAGCTATGTTTTTAGCAGCTGTCTTTAAATGAGGGGCAACAAATGTAAATCCTTTATTGAATAAGGGGAATGCTAATCTAAACAGGCCCCTAAAGATACCCCCTAACCCTGCACCATACTGAGCACCGAGGCCGCTGTATCCTGGTAAATCGCCACACGCTGTATAATATGCAACATACTTGTCCGCATTGTGAGCATATGGATGGTTTGCTCCTTGTCTAATACCGATATTTTACAGGTCAAAAGTGTAGCTTTATTATCACTTTGCCGTATGTAAAAGGGATATGTTGATTCTGATCTGTCTTGAGAGAAATCTCAATACTATCAATGTGTGTTTTGCAGTACTATTGTACTATTCTTAAAACAGGGACGTAACTATCCCCTACCGTCTGATGATCAACAATATCGGTATAAACAAATATATTATACATCCCTACGTTAACATCGGCAGGATGTGGTGCCAAATATGGCATCTGTGTCAACACTGTGTTAGTTTGTGGCTGAAATCTAAATGTTGCAATTCCCTCGTGAGTTTTAAAAGCCGCTCCGGGGATAAATCCCAACATTTGTGCAAGTTTTCCTTGAAACGTTAATTCTACGTCTCTGTTGATGTTGTTGTAATCAAGCTCAATGTGACCCATGTCGTTTTCAGATAAACAACTGTTTAGTTCAGCTATTATCTGTGACATTGTATAGAATCTCTGTGTCGCTGATAGAACTATCCTCTTGTTGGATTTTTTATCAAACATGACAAATTTTGAGTCTTCTGATGAAAACGATTTCCATGTTTCTGGATATTGTATTTCTATCAAACCCACCTCGTATGCTGATTTAAAGTTTAAAGGCTTGGATAGTTTTGTTCTAAAGTTTGCTATTTTATTGCTCGGGTAAAATAATGCAGACGAGTTGCTGGGCAGGGTGACAAAAACATCCTCTGTATCCATTTATACGTGTGTTTGTAATCTGCTAAGGTAGCTGAATGACCTGTTTCTCCAAAATCCACAAGTTAAATTTATCTGGCCATCCGACCCATTTGACTAACACCATGTCCCAGCCTTGCCTTTTCTTTCTAGATAAAATCTTTTCTATTTTAAATGCTTTGTTTTTATCTATAATAACTTTTGCATCTCCTGCTCATAAAATGTCCCTTGTAATATTTCACCGTCATAGTCTTTTAACCTGTAAACAGGAGGGTCCCTTGACACGCATTCCTTTACAGTGAAATATTTCTCAGTATAATTTTGCTCATAACCTTTTTTAAAAGGGCCGCGTATTTTTGAAATTCTTACAGTATCGTCCACCTCACATTTAAAACGAATTACTTTTTTATCTTTTGTTTTATACAAGTTGTTAAATACGATATCTTCATTGTCTTTTGTTACATCAATCGGTTTCATTTTAATACTACGATGATAACTATGATTGTAGGAGATGACTAAATCCTGCAATATATCTACGTATTGTTTAGAATTATTGGCTGTTAAATAACGCCACGTTTTAAATTTCAGAGTCCTGTTAAAGCGCACTACTACAGATGCCTTAGTCTCATTTGATGTGGTAAAGTGAACGATACTATTCATTTTCATTAACGCCTCAAAATCTTTGTTTAAGAATTCTTTTCCCTCGTCTGTTTGAATTTTATGCAGTATTCTATCTTCAGCTAAGATATCTTTAAAGGACTCCTGTTACGCATTTACCACTCTTATTTTTTAAACAACGCACCCATGCGTATTTTCAAAACAAATCTATACACGTTAATAAATAGCGTACCCCGTCATTTTCAGTAGAATAAGCGGATATGTCGACTAGATCTATCTGGAATTTCCAATCTATTGAATTCACTAAAACCTTGTTTCTCTTAAAATGCACTGGATCTGTCTTGTGTAGAGTATAGGCATCTTGCTTTATGAGCCAGTTTTCTACGTCTGAATCTGTGTACCGAACCTCAGTAGTGTCAAATATGGCCTTTTACAGTTTTTGCATGCCTCCGTAACCCCCTGCATTTTCAGTCACATAGTATATATTTCTCATCTCCTCCTCCATGATCTTTGTTACAAAGACTGACGCTTCAACGTCTGTGTTCAAGTATTTCCAGCGACATACGCAACATATCCGTCAGCAATGATTACAAGTATACACTTTTCAGAAAATCAGTACAAGCACCTATATTTTTTCATATCAAGGATTCAGTTAAGCAATACATCACATCAGCAACATCGACATGTTGTTTTCTGGTTAGCATTAAAACACTCAAATCAATGCTAAAAGTACAAAAACAAAACACATGACCCATATGAAAATCATTATCGTTCACAGGAAAAACATTTGCTATATCGAGTAGAGTAGATTTCACATCTGCATATTTATCCGCCGTGTGCACAATACACACATATTTGCATAGCTTTTTGTTGCAGTATATCGTATAAATAATGAGCTACGGTTACCTGTATAATACTGCTAGCAGTAGTGTTAGGAGATGTGTCCTTGTTGCAACAGTCCAGAGTATCCAAACATGCACCCTTAAACGGCTTGACCCTGCTCTTATCCTCTTCTGATTTTTCTTCAGGAACGAGAAATGTTAAATTTCTTTGTCATAGTCATCCACCCATGAGTTATCATCATCCCGTAGTAATGGAAAATATTTAGGGCTGCTCGATAGACCCTCACCCGCTGCACATGTCCTCGTAACTGCACAAAACATTTTAATTAGAACAATGTCACCGTCAGCCCCGTCCTGGAGGTCTTTGAGGTTGTCTGCGGTGTTGTTTGTTGTTCATCTTGGTTGTCCCCAGGACCAAAGAGTTTTCTTTTGATCCCTACATAGCTAACAAGGTTTATACCATCTGAATAATTTATCAATGTGCGAGAAGATTTCAAGGGTTCTATCCCATTCTCCCCACTGGACCACAAAGCCGGTGCTGAACCACGTCTCCCACTCTTTAGATGTGATAGGGTAGCCTTTTTGTTACTCTGGGGTTCCCATCCTGGCCTTTTGAATGATAGAATCGTCCTTGCACAATCTAAAAAACATGTAGGATTCTGGTCGTAGACTTCAAGGTCTGTTTCTACATGATAGAGCTCTCCCGGCATAGAGCCGCACCATTGTGTGGTATAGACTCCTTTTGAAGCACTCATATCTTTACAGACTTTGTTTCTGAAGTAATTCCAGTCTTTGGCTGAAAAACTAATGGACGGTGTGCTTTCACGAAGAAAAATTTCATCAAGCTCTCTTGCATGATTGATGATTGAAGATGAACTGATCCGTGCTCAAACAAGAATCCCGACATTCTAAAATCTTCCACTGCCCATTCAAACTGAGGCGCCCAAGCCTTTCGGTCCAGAAAATCTAACACCTTCATGCAGCGTCGGAACCGTGTAGCAAATTCACAGCCGCACTGGCAGAGCTCCAGAATATGCAGTGCGGCCGGCTCACACCCAGACACACTACAAGTGCGAGGGCCCGCCCAACTCTGCTTGCAGCTTTAATTTTAATAAAATTTTATTTTTTTAAATATTTTTTTATATCATTTTTAATTAATCAGTTATTGATCAAAAATGTGCACAACTGTTACGCGCATCATGCGTATGCACATTCACATGCACGCCTGGCCTTTATTTACTACTAGTCCATACTTCAATTATTAAACAATTCCTTTCTGCAAAACTCTATCATTCCTTGCTTTATAAATATTACACATCCTCCTCCACTCCCCTTTGTCTCCACAGATGGTATTATATCCTTTAATAACAAAATCTACTTCTGACTTAAGCCATGTTTCTTGAACACATATGATTTATGGTTTATAATCCCTGAAACTCCTGACCGTTTGCTATTAACCTTCTTGCATTCCACTGTAGAATAATCAGCTTGTGTTACCTCCTGGGTCTCCCGCCTTCCCATCCGCTTCAAGTCCTGTTTTGATATGCTCCCAGCAACACTCTATTGAAATAATATTTTTGTTTGTAAAATTGGAATAAAAACTGATGAATCTGAAATATTGATAAAATATCAAATATATTTTTGCGTTTGACCTACGTTTACTCGCGACCCCTGGGTAACTCTGTCAGTATCAACTCTTCCCTTTTGACCCTGGACTTTCTTCACTGCCTCTGCATAGCTCGTGTTGTTAACTGGTTTAACTTGCTGTATTTCCATAGCCCTCTTCCTGACTTCACATCCACCATATGTTACCCTGTGTTGACCACCACAGTTACAACATTTATCCTGCACATTTTCCTGACATTCTTCCACTCTATGCTCATCTTCGCATTTGGGACCACTGCTTCCCTTTACAAACCACGGCTATACGCACATACCTCTGGTATTTTTAACAGCGAAGTGGTATTTGTTGGGATTAAAACCTCCTTTCACAGGGCACTATAATGTGAAAAATTAAGCTTAAGATTACAATCACAATACCAACTCAGCGTTGTGATCAGGGGTGGAAATGAACTTTTTGGCTCACCTGCCAAGGTGATGAAAAAATCCACTTGGTTTTTTTTTACCAGCTAAAATAATAAATTGCCTTTTGTGTTACATATACATTTGTTTCCATCCTATTAATTGAGTAGTAAGGTATTATGTCAAATATAAACTTAAAAGAGGCCAGAGTGAAATTTGAAACAAAATTATATTATTGCTATTAAAAGTACTTAAAACATAACAAAACATTTTTTTATAAACTTACAAAATGCTTATTATTCATTCAACTTAAATCTTATCACTGCTCACTCTTGTCAGGCTTTATCACTTTCTACAATCACCCTCTTCTGGCCTCCTGGTTCTGACATAGTCCTGGTGCCACAGCATCACAGGTTTTGTGGGATCAACATTTTTTATACAGCCTATGGATCATTCTCCTTGATCTATGGGGAGGACAGCAGGACCATTAGAAGATCTGACAGTGTGTCAGACACCGACTGGACCGCCAACTACCCGCTAAAACAAAAC
Organism: Micropterus salmoides; assembly: GCF_014851395.1. Lineage (NCBI taxonomy): Eukaryota > Metazoa > Chordata > Actinopteri > Centrarchiformes > Centrarchidae > Micropterus > Micropterus salmoides. Next base: position 28,263 of record NW_024044459.1, on the reverse strand, counting down.
AACTTTTGTACTCAGCTCCTAACACTAGCAGCTTACACGCTGCCTTATTTCACGGGGGTAGTGCGCCAATCTGCTGGCTCGCTGCACTGCATGAAAAGTATGGAGCAGATTTTATCCGCCTCTGAGCAGGAAAGTTGGTGACAGACAGAGACAGAAAGACGAAACAATACGTTTGTGAAAAGCCACAGACACTTTCCGTGCGGATCTCCGTATGAAAGTGGCTACACTCTCCCCTCCCATTCCTGTCGCCTGTCCCCTAACGCCCACCCCCTTACAAATCTACGCCAATCAAACGTGTAACACGAAAAGAACATAAACAACAACCAATGAACGCCTCTAATCCGTGTGTTTCGCGATTTTAGATACCTTGGTACATCGGGAACAAATTTAAGTGCAGCACAACAAACAAGTCTGCTGCTAAATACCATCAAATATAATCAACTGACATCAACGTCATCAACTGACCCCGCCCTTACGTGGGGAATTTAATTTTAATATTTTACCTCTTGATAGAGGAACTAGAGCTACTTCACCGCCGGCGCCGCCGCATGAGGTATCTCAGGCTGAGAGAGGACCCTGGCCAGGTAAATACAGGGGAAAGTAACTAAGAAACGTTACATTTTATATGTATTTAGGTACTATGGGCTTCCTAAAGCCAACAACATAATTTCATATTTAAAGAAAACCTAACCTTACTTAAATATTACATCATCAGCTAAAGCAAGTTGAATAGAAAGATATACAAGCCTTATCTAACTAAGCTCTCTACACTTAATAACAGTTGTTCTTCTCCTTGTATCCCTACACCAGCCCCGGCCCCTGTACTTCAAGATAAATTTGAGAGTTCCTGTGCTGGACAGGTTTTTTAACCTGCAGGACACACGGCCGGATTTCCAGTTGAGCAGGGAGGCCCTGGGAGTGCTACTAGGCCTCCTACACCAGGAACGGAGACACGGATGGGATTGAGACCCTGGTGTTTCTCTTCTGGCTGGCAAGCGGGGCATCATACAGGATGGTCTCCAGAGTGTTTGCAATGCCTCGATCCACTGTCCACCGCATCGTCCACAGAGTCACTGAGGAGGTGGTGGCCATTCGCCACAAGGTCATACACCTACCGAAGACAGGGCTGGCAAGACACAGAGCCTTTTTTAAAGCAGCTGGAGCAATCGACGGCTGCCATGTCCGCATCAAGCCACCGAGCGGCCCTGATGGTCAGTGCTACAGGAACAGGAAAATGTTTCCATCCATCATCCTGCAGGCTGTCTGTGACCATCAGGGCCGCTTCATTGACACCTACGTGGGCTGGCCTGGGTCGGTCCACGACTCCAGAGTGCTCCGCTACAGCCCACTGTACAGGAGTTCACTCTACCCCCCCTCCAGGGCATTTCATCCTTGCAGACGGAGGGTACCCGTGCCTCCAACACCCACTCCCCCCATCACTCCCTACAAGAGACCAATACAAGGTGTGGGAGCCCAGCGCTTCAACAGCCATCACTCCAGGGCACGCTCCATTATAGAGCGTGCTTTTGGGATGATGAAGACCAGGTTCCGGGCCATCTTCCTGCAAGCGCTGGAGGTGCACCACACCTTTGTACCTCACGTGAGTATTTTCTTTACTGTACTAATGAGTAAATCAACAGACTGATTCATCAAAAAGCATAAATGTTTTTTTTTTTTCAGACTGAAATATATTTTTAACCATTTCAGGTCATAACAGCATGTGCCATCCTCCACAACATCTGCCTTGGGGCTGGTGACATTGTGGCCCCAGAGGATGAGCCTGAGGAGGACGAGGCAGAGGATGAGGGGGAGAACGGTTTGGAGACAGTTAGCGGTGCTCCCTGGCGTGACCAGCTGTCTGCAGAGGTGTCTGCCTTGGAGGAGATGCCCCCTGACCACCAATATTTATAATAGGCAAGTAAAAGATCGGTAAATTCCTATTCATATCCTAACAATTTTGCCTGTTGAAATATTTTGTAGATTTATTTTGTCAAAATAAGAGTGTGAATTAGTATTTTGTGTGCACTGCCTATTATTTTTGCCTCTTACTAAAACATCTTAGTGAAGTAGTTTATTTAGTTTATTTTTCGGCCAGTCTCTCTAGTAGAGAGAACAGCCTGTCCATCCTCTCTCTACTCTCCTGTGCTCTCCTCTCTCTGTAACCTCATGTCTTCCTTCAGTAGCTGAAGCAGCGCATCCTCTCTGTCCCTCTTTCTCGGCTGGCTCTCCTCCTCCTCCTCCTCCTGGTCACCCACTGCAGCACTTGGCCCTGGTGTGTCCTCAGGGATAGAGGCAATTACGACAGGTGCGGTGGTGGAATGCCTCTGTCCCAACACCTCATCCATGAGGACAAACCAGGGCCAAGTTGCAGCAGTGGGCTTCCCCCCTACACCCTCTCCTGACCCTGGACACTTGCAATCCTAAGGCACATCACAATCATGGTAAATAACAACAGCAGAAAAACAAATTTCAGCAACTGTGTTTATTAACGTGCATGACTAACATGAATGAAATGAATATACAACGTACAAGGTAAATCTATGTATTATATTAAAACAGGGTTGTAAGATCACTGCACAGTGAACGAGTTATACAAAAATGTATACAGAATATATCAATTTCAAATCATACATACATACTTTGTATTTTTTTTTTTTATTGTCCCACTTTTTTTTTCGCTTGGAGGGAAGTCACCTTCCCCCACAGGCCCATTTTCTCCAAAATTCATAGAGAAACAAAAGAAATAAAGATAAGATAAGATAAGAAAAACCTTTATTTGTCCCATAGTGGGGAAATTGCAGTACATGGTAATTGTGTGAAGACACAACAAAGGGCTGCCCCATTTACTGGTTGTCTGATTGTTAAAGGCTATGTACAGGATGGCGGCTCATTTAACTGTAACTTTAAGTACATGATGATTAAATGCAGATCTTGCGAAAGGGCTATTGATACTTAATTACCTCCAAGCCACGTTGGCAGAAAACTTTGCCCCGGTGAAGAGGTGGTCGCTCGCCCCCCTCAATTTAATAAAGAGGGCAGTTTGCTCCTTGCTCCCTAAAACAAAACGACATAGTAACTATGTAAGCTTTATGCTTCACATCACCAAACAGTAAGCAGCATAAATCCTAGTTACATTAACCGTGTATTATATCCCAAGGTTTTTGTAACCGTTACTAACGTTAACGGTGTGAAAACCAAGCAGGGTTCACAACCCGTCTAACGTTAAAGTAGTCTAACATTATGTGGTAACGTTATTTTCATGTAAATAATATTAAGTATGAATGATGTATAATATCGCGACAATCTCGGTAAGACGCAGGTCTGACTCTGAACCTCTTCGATTTAAAGTGAAGACGTTAAAGGCTTTATTTTTTAGGTTGTAACTTGCCCACCCGATTTGCATTTAACGTTAACATTAGCACATCAGTAACCTCAGGTAACGTTAACTTAACGTTAGCTCGCCAGTTAATCACTTAACTCACGTTAACTTCTTCCACAAGACAACACATTGTGCTTTTATGCCTCGTTATTTTTACATTTGTGTAGTTGGCTTTTGAAGTGAGTTGAAATCCAATACTTACATTTATAGGTAAAATCCGGGGGGCTCAACTCCACAGCCACAGCCGACGCCATTATTTACGCTGGGACAATCAACCAGCGCGCAATGAATGTCAGGATACCTGGGGCTGCGAAGGATCCAGCTGTTGGATCCTCCAAACGGACGAAAAGAAGGCTGCATTTGTTGGCCGCATTTGAAGGAGCCTTCGAAATGGGACAGCTAGTCGCATCGACTGTGACGTATTCGTCTTCAAATGCAGCCTTCGAAGGATGCGGTCCCTGAATTGAGACACAGCTTGCGACTCCCCAGTAGAGACCCCGTGTAAGCAGTGAAATATCACCTTTCAACTTAAGAAAAAGAAAGACATGAACACAAACTGCAAGTGTTGGGCATATCCAATCCATATAACGTTACAGCATCCGCTGCCGCATTTCTAACATTAAAATCCGCCAGGTCCCTGCCGCCGCTCGACTGAGGTAATGTTTAGTTTTACCTTCTGGGGAATCCCTCAGCTGCTATGTTAACTTCATACTCATATGATCCACCGTTTGAAAGCTAAAATCCTCGTGATTCGACCAACGCAAACCATTTCAAGATACAATCACTACAGCGGGTCCAATCAGCGCCTCTGTCAGACCAACCGGTACAATCAAAAGTGACGCGACTCACCTATGAAGCCTCACAGTAACTTAATCCACCGATCGATTATATTCCAACAAAAACGTTACGTTGTCAAGGGTCCAGACGATCCAATCCAATAAAAACATTTAGTCCAAAACACATTATTCCATCAGTAAGGAAGGGCCAGCCACTGTTATTTTGTGGGTAGGCTGAGCCAATTGCAAGCAATTGTGCCGATGACTGGCACTTCCTGTAGCCAATAAAATTCTGAAAATAACGATATTCAGCTTTAAGTAGGAAGTTCATATTCTACCAGCAAAAAAACACGTCTGCGTCGAGCTCCCGGCTAATACGGAGCGATGCAGCAGCTGCCACCAAGGGGCGGAGCTGTTTTAGATAAAATACGCCAAGACAGACACTCAGAAAAACCTGTGTCAAATAGTCATTTTTCATGGTATTGGTATGAAATTTAAACTAGGACTAGGTAGGCCCTACAGAGTTTTACAGCTAATAAGTCCCAGCTGTAGTTGTCTGCATGCATTTGTTAGCAAGCATTTTCAAGCAGAAATGAAAAATATATTAGTTTTAGTGTGTTTAAACTTCTATTAATCAATTCCAGTAGCACTTACAATCATTTTGGGTTAGATATTCCAGAGGGTTATCTTTCAGAGAAGCCCAAAACCATGCATATACTCCAAATGGTTCAAGAACTACATTCATTTAACTTTGGATATGCCTTGAATAGGCGTTTTATATAAATTTTAGAGTTAAGAGGTTAACTGAAAGGTGGCTCGGGATGGATGAGTCTGTTACAAACTCCTAAAAAATCCTAAAAGCACTTCTGAACTGTGTGTCCATGCTTACTGCAAGGGCTTTTCAAAACATAGGTTTTTGCTCTGTGTTCTTTTTATATTGTTCCATTGCATTACCTACTTAATTTAAACAATAGTAATCAGTGAACAGGAGCAAGACTATGCATGGTCATTTTAGTGCACATAGTAAAAGGAAAGCTTTTTCAGCTTCAAGGACTTTGCTGTTAAGTTAGTTTTTACAGGAGTGTTAAGGAATCAGGGTTCTTAACTCACTGTTGGTTTTAAAATAATCAGAGTGTGACATTTTGTTTTTCATTTCTCATTTTAGCAGCACTGCTTCTGATTAGTTCTTCAACAACTAACAATTTTATTATTGATTGATAAATTCAGTCTGATGGAAACAAGTTTCACTAGTTTGTTTCTGTGAAATATAGAAATGACAGGATATCTTACAAGTTTTGATAATGATTGTTCAATAAAGAAAACTAATTTGACATGTTTTTTAAAGTTAGTAGTACTCAATGTAGTTAAGGTACTTGCCACAAATATTAGTTCTGGGGTAAATTATTTGAGTTTTATTAAGTCAATGTTTTTGAGTTAGTAGTAATTTAAAAATGTTGAACAAGAAACTAATAAATATTGAGTTCATAGAACATGAAACACTGGGGTTTTATACTTGAAATTATTTATTTCTGTCAAATTGTTGCATTAACTAAAAATATTTGAGTTATGTTAATCAGTAATTTTATCTAATACTGTAGTAATCAAAAAGTAAATGTAACCCAAACTCTTTTGAGTTTATAAACACAAAAAACTTGTGGCAACTGATTGCCTAATTTTTTTGAGTACTGCTTACTTATTCGGGTTTACAGTGTCGAGAGGCTAATCCTGTCACATCTGTCTGTGGCCCCTGGGTAAACCATCACTGGACAACTTTCAGGTTGCTACCATCCAAAGGTAGGAGTGTAAGACGCCATCATCGAACTGCTTCACAGTGCCTACGCTCACCTGCACAGGCCAGGTAGCATTGTGAGAGTCATGTTCATTGATTTCTCCAGTGCGATGAACATCCCCAGCCTGTTCATCTGTACATCTGGACTAGAAGCTGGGCTGGGCTAAGAACACAGAGGCTGTGCAAAAGAAGGGCCAGTACTGACTCTAATTTCTGCGAAGGCTCCGGTCAATCTGAGGAAAACCAGTCAGACCAGTCTGTGGTAGTGAGTGCTATTTTTGGGGGGGAAGTCCACACCAAGAGAGTCAACAAATTCATCGGGAAGCTCATCGGGCCCTGTCCTGGGGGTGGTGATTCATTGGTGGAATGAGTCCCCCATTACTGCACTGGAATTTAATAGCCTTCACACACACAAGGTATTGACAGGAAAACAACGCAGCATGTAATCTAATATCAGTGTTTGTAATTTGATCTGGTTGATCAGCCTCACTGTTGGAGCTGGAATTTGTTAGAATATATTTTATAAAATTTTAAAAACAAAGTTCTTCAGGAACCAGTATCGAAGTCATCTGTACAGGTATCAGTATGGAAAACATTTTTAATGATTATATATTATATACAGTATATACAGTACATGTTAAAACCTTTTCTCTGTTCTCCCTGGGGCAAATGTAAATGTAAATGCTCCGTACTTGTATAGCGCCTTTCTAGTCTTTTCGACCACTCAAAGCGCTTTTACACTACATCTGCATTCACCAGTCATACACTGAGCCTAAGTGCTCAAACAGAAACTAACATTCACACTCATTCATACACTGGCGGAACAGCCGCCAGGGGCAATTCAGGGTTCAGTATCTTGCCCAAGGACACTTCGACACGCAACCAGGGGGAGCCAGGGATTGAACCGCCGACCTTCCGATTAACGGCCAACCCGCTCTACCTCCTGAGAGCCACAGGGCACCATTTATTTGTTCGGTTAATAGAGTATTTGAAAGAAATACCTATTTCTAAACACTTCTTCCTATTTGTCTTTACTTTATCTAGGTCTAATTTGTCCAATCATGTGCCACAGACAGCCAACAGTGTGTCTGATGACTTCTTCCCCTCTACCTGAAGGAGAGGTAATCAGTGGATGGAGTCCTTCAAACCTTCAGACTGCTGGCTCTCCGTGGAACATGGTGGGACAGTCCTGATTAAATGAAAGTTTAAATCCAACTTTGTTCCTTTTATTATTGATTTTCAATTTAACAGCAACACAAAATTGTAATCTATGCAATCACCGCTTTACAGAAGGAACCAAAACTATGTGCCTTACCAGTAGCAGCATGGGCCTTCTCCATGTTGTGAGGCCTACGATGCCTGACAGAATGACCTGGTAACACATGGAGAAAAATAATGTACAAAACACAGAACTATACAACCAGACACATTTATCTAAAACAGCGATTCTCAAAGTGTGGTGCGTGCACCCCTTGGGGTGCGCCAGCTGCCTCTAGGGTGTGCTCTTAAAGCTCTTCATGGCCTCTCGCCTTGTTATATTTCTGACCTTTTAGTCCCATACGCACCAGCACGTACCTTGAGATCCTCGGACAGAGGTCTGCTGTCTGTTCCAGAGTCCCGACTGAAAACTAAAGAGGACAGAGCGTTTGCTGTCAGGGCCCCGAGGCTCTGGAACAGTCCCAAATACCCCCATCCCACCTTCCAACACATGCAGGCACGCAGGTGAAGAATTGCAAAGTTTAACCATCCCAGCACTTTTGTTTTTGCCCCCATTCATCATGAATAGAACTCAAAGATCTAAGACTTTCTCTACACAAAAGGCCTATTTCTCTCAAATATTGTTCACAATCTGTCAAAACCTGTGTCAGTGAGCACTTCTCCTTTGCCCAGATAATCCATCCACCTCACAGGTGTGGCATATCAAGATGCTGATCAGACAGCATGGGGACTGCACAGGTGTGCCTTAGGCTGGCCACGACAAAAGGCCACTTGAAAATGTGGTCTGCCATTTCCTTGCTTAGACTCCAGTAACAGGAAGATGTGGGCAAAGCATGCCAATTTCTCTGTTGTTGGCAGCAGAAATGGCTACATCAGCCCCCAGCCTGAGAAGACAGAAGAGCTGAGTGGATGAATACTGCCATGTACTGTATGTATCACTGTGTGTATGTGTGCACTATGTATTTATGCATGCATTTCAATACCTAGGTATGTCTTGTGATTATGTTGCTGTAAAACACTTTGGCACAAGCCTCTATGAATAAATCTGACCATGATCTCTTTTTGCATTTTGCTCCAGACTGCTTTCTAAACAAGGGCCGGTAATGGTTCAAGCTCAGTATTGTACCGATTACTTCCACTAGCTGATGTTGGACTAATGTTGTAATATTGAAGGACAGTCAAGAGAAACTGTGTCTCATTTGAAGCCGCCTAAAAAACATGAGTGGTAGGTAGGTCAGTTTTTTCATTTTGCTTTCTGTGGAACTTTATACTGCAGCGCTAGCTCAGCTAGCATTAGCTTTGTGGTTATACGGCGGGTAGAAGGTAGTAGGTAGGTTTATTTGTCACATTTTAAATTAAGTAACTCCTATACACAGTAATACAAAAGCAATTATAACTAGAACTGCAAGCAGTTGTAAGCAGCCCAAGCCTCCTGACGCCAGCTGCACCCCTTGCCATGTGGTGGCCACACAAGTCGACCTGAGCGCCCCGGGGGTGACGACGTAGCCAAGACCACGGGCTCGCAGAGAGATTAACGAGATTCTATGTAGGTGTAATGTGAAAACCCTTTGTGTTCAAATGAGATTTTCCTGCACCATTGAGCTTGCATTAACAGCGCCACCTATTGTCGGAATTGCATGAAATGTTTTACATGGTGTCGGTGGGCCGTGGTGAATAAATGAGCAGAGTTTCATATTAAATGGTGTTGTGGTTATGGAGATATAAAATGAATGTATATGGTATGATATGTAATGAATGTCTATGGGAGTATTATCTGATATGAATAAACAGTGCCACCTAGTGGCCGATTGACACAAAATGTCATTCCCCTCAGGAAGGCGTGCCACATAAGGTCCCCAAGTTTGGTGTAAATCGGACATCCCTAAGCTAAGAGATATAATATATATATATATATATATATATATATATATATATATATAATCTTGGTGACGCACTGTGTGCCCGTCTGTTTAGTTCGTTCTCAGCCGGTTTGTTATCTAGTCAGTTCTGTATCTGTTATTTAGGCTGTTGTGCTTTGGGTTTCAGTCCTGTCGGTCTATTGTCTTGTGTGAGTCTGTCTGGTGTTCTTGTTTAGTTTGTTATTACTCTAATCTGTCTTATTTTGATATGATCTGTGCTTGCCTTAGTTCTTGTTGTATTTTGCATTTGTCTAGTGTTCTGTTTAATCCTACTTTCAGTCTAGCCATGCCCTGTTATGTTGTGTTTCACTCCATGCCTCTGTGTTCTTGTTTATGTTTTGTGTGTTATACATGCTTTCTGTGGTATTGTGTTACTTCAGTCCTGGTCTGTTGTTGCATGCTTTACTTCCTGGTTTATTTTGTAGTAGTCAGTGTCTGATGTTTGTGGCTAGCTTGGTCCTGTTTCTGATTAGTCCCTCATGTCTTTAACCTGTTTACTCCCTCCCTGCTCGTTAGCCCTATGACTTAATGCCTGTGTTCTGTTCAGTCTGTGTCGGATTATTGTAGCTTGTAATGCTCTCTCTGGTGTTGTTTGTGCCCTGGATATCTGTCTGTAACCTTGCCTGCCTGCGCTTTCGATCTGTGTTTCCCCATGCCTTCATTTGGATTTGTTTTTGGACTCAGCTACTGCCTGTAAGTGTGCCCGCTTTGGTTTAATTAAACCCTTGAACTTTACCTGCCTGAATCTGTGTCCTGCATTTGGGTCCTAAAACCTCTTCAACCATACACCACACAATGACACTTGGTCCAGAGATGGTCTGTGCCAAGTTTGGCGCCGGTGGGACTTGCCGCTTCGGAGGAGTTAATCAAAATAGGTTTTTCAGTTTTCGCGATGTAGCGAAAAAAAGTTTTGGTAGAAATGGGTGTGGCCTATACCAGGAGATTCAGCTTGATCCCCTGAACTTGTGGATGTAAAGTTTCTGATAATAATAATAAGAAATAAACTATTCAGTGGAGCATTGCTGAGGATGAATTTCAGTTTAAAGAGCTGGTATTATGATCATTTTCTGGTTCAAAATCCTATTTAGGGGTTGTACCAGAACAGGCTTACATGGTTTAATTTTCTGTGAGTGATACATCTGGTCTCTAAATGATCTTTGTTGGGAGTTGCACATGCGCAGTTCCTAGTTGAGGACTGGTAGCCAATCAGAAGCAGAGAACGGCGGGTCAGTGAGAAGCTTGTGAACAGGGCTTCAGTTCAGCTGTACACGTTGCCGACCAGCTTGCCAACATGGGCTGGAGCAAGAGTTTCAGAGTGGTATAGCAGACCTAAAATTTATAGTTATGCAATTTAATAAATTTGTGAGAATTAATACCAAATTATGAATTTTAATATTCATAAAATCAAAATTTATTCCTCATTTCAGGGCACCACTGGAGCTGTTATAATCCTAGAGTCTCCGGACCTCTAGGTAGTTTTGAATAATTATACAATTATTACTAGTGATCAGTTAGTTAATAATCGCTCAATTATCTTAAATCAGTCAGTCAGTCTCATATCTAAAGGCTCAATTCTCTTGGCAGGAACTATAAATAGGCAACACACACAGCTCTTGATTATATTACAGTGAATTTATTCTCTAACTAATGTTATAAAAGATGGTTGGATACAGGGAACATAAACATTTGCTGAACAATGAGCCTGGAGGTTCGATTGTGGGAAGCATTTGACTCATACGGCATAGAAGAGCTACTGAAAGTAAACTAATGCTGTGATTTTAGGAGTTAAGAGGGGAATATCTGATCACAGAACGTGTGTTAAGTCTTACTGCTTGTCGACAGCCTGCTTTTGGCCTGTTGCACGGGTCCCACGCTAGCTGCCGATCCTGGCTTTTTGCTAGGGATTCTCCAGGGTTCTCCGTGTCTGATTGAAAACGCCTCCTCCGTCTGGAAATTCGGCTGTTTTCAGGTTTCCTTCGTTGTAGCTGGCGAGACCACGTGGCTTGGTCTGACCTCGGTGAAGTTGGCTCGACGAAAAAGGCTTAAAATGGAACTTGGTCGTTCCTGAATTAGTCCAGTGTAACTTAACGGACTGATAACCTTAACAAACAAAATAAATAAAGAAAATAAAACAAACTGAAGGCAGATCGATGTCTCGGCACTTCAGGTGTGTAGCTTCAGACGAAACAAAAGGCCTGTTTCGCTGGCCGAGTCTGAGGGCGTTGCCTGGCGAGGCACGCCAAACACGTGCCGAAGCGTCCAGAGGGCCGAGCAGAGTGGAAGAGCCAACAGCGAAGAGAAGAGGGCGAAGCGAGGTCGCGTGTCGTTCTTTTGTTGCCTGGAGCGTGGTTCCCCAGGGGGCGTCTCAGGTTTCCCAAGGGACTGTCTTTCTAAACTTAATGTCTAAAAAGAAATCTATTTGCACGTATTATAATCAAATATTTTCCACAATCGAGCCTCAATGGTTGAACGGTTGTACTGTTCTAAGCATTTGGTAACAGGAAACAGTTGTCACATTATTGGTCAGGATATTTATACATTTAACGACGAGGGCATGTAATACTTATTTCGTCCACTTGGGGGAGCTCAGGTTACATGAGGAAAGCTTGGATTACATTAGATGAAGGAGTGTCTTGCTGAAAATAAAAACACTGCACAAGTAACTTTCTTTTCAGCACTAATATCAACAACAGATAGCAACAACAGTTAACATAACTGCTCAAATAGAGGCAAACGTAATCAGGTAACTAAAGATTTAATTAACTTAATTAAATGCTTTGAGTCTTTGGAGACTGCAGTCTTTTTTACATTGAAAGTTCGGCTGTCCTGGATTATGTCACACTTAGGTGAGACAAGGAGTATCCCTTTGATGGGATAATAAACATAGAGCAAAGTCAGTTGCCACGGAAACATGTGTGGGAGGCCAGTTTTGATAGGCTGTTCAGGGAAATGCTAATGGATGGCTTGTGTCCCTTTGTCAGTTTAACAGTCAGTCGTTATCAGTTTCGGAATCAAAAGGGTGCCAGCTTTATGGTCAGGGAAAGCACTTAGACAAAGCAACTTTGACCCCCTGCTTTCTTCTCTGGGGGAGGAGAAAGGAATTTAGAGTAGCTCCAAATTTATTCAATATAAAATGCACAAATCCACACCGTTGTTCACTACAGTGGTGAGTTATTAATCTGTAACAAAAGTATCTTTCATCCATAAAGTTTTAACTGAGCTCTGTCTCTACATCACAGGAACAAGTTCCTGTCCACTGACTGCCTGGAGGGTAGCTAGTGTTTGGAAGGGAGAGGAGAGGTTTGTGCCGCAGCTCACTGTTTTTCCACTGGTGTTTTTGAGGGCGCGTCGGAGTAGCCGCTTGGCGAGCGTTATATAAGGTGCAATTTGCTTTCATCCCTGTGTCGTCACAGGGATGAAAGGGAAGTGGCTGGACTACAAACGAGCTGTTTTCAGGCAGTTCAGAGCAGAATTTTCTGTGGGAGATAGGAACTCCCTTTGGCTGGACTCTGGACTTTCATAGCACTCTTTCTTTTACTACTTGCTCATGCTAGTTTGAAAATGTTGTGGAAAACCAACTCGGCCAGAAGCTAGCAGGTGTCAAGTGAATCCATAACATCACCACAAACATATAGCAAGCCAGGTAGAGTAAAAAGGAAAGAAACGAGGAAGACTTGATGGGAAGAAAAGTGAAGGAGATTATTACAGAGCCTGCCAATTTAATATTTCAAACAATGTTTTGAGATAAAAATGAAGCAAGCAACGGGAATCTGTTAACCAAAGTATTTTACCTAATGGTGTACTATTATTAAAGACTGGAGAGGAAGGAGAAGACAGTGAAAAGGAAAGAAATAAGGGAATAAAGAGTGAAGCAAAGAGACTGTGGCAGAGGGGGAACGGGACAAAGTGCGGGAAGATGAGTGAAGAAAAACGGAAGAGAAAAATTGGTGGGGACGAAAAAGTTAGAGTAAGAAGAGTGACACGAAGAATATGATTTAGCTGTGCAGCGGGTTGACTGCATTCCACACTGTGCAACAAAATCACAGAACTGACACAGAAGCTTTATGAGCCAGGATTTACATGCGCTAGGACAAAATGTAACACTGTAGTAATTGGAACCTGAATTGTCTATGTAGTTAAATGTTTTCTTTTTGTGTGTTTTAACTGTTTATTGTTAATTGTTATTATATGGGGAGTGTGCACAGGGTGTTTTTATTTGGAAAATTGACCAGATTCTCCATGCCAATCTACTCTGTGCTGCTTGACGCACAAATCCGCCAAATATAGACCTGCTACCTATTAATTAATCGGCTGAAAATAGCAAAAATAGCTAATAAGTCAAAACACTTTACAAAATTGCCGTCTGCAGACGGTGTTCTGCTGAATTGTCTCCAAGCACATCCACTCCATCTCTGGCGGACTTCTTAGAAAAGAACCTCTGTTTCTGTCACTCGTTTCTGTGAAGACGATTAAGCTAGCAGCACATACATTTGGAGTGCACACATATTCAAGTCTTCATGGTAACTGAAACAGCAGGCAGATTGTCTCTTTACAAAGACAAGTGTTGCATTGACAGTCCTACCTGAAGAGAGGCCGTGAGTTCTTCATGTTACGCCGGACGAGAACCACATTTATCATATTGGGTCGGACTTGATGAAATTAGCACAAGGATATGTTGAATAATGCCTAATTCCTAGATTGATTGTTAGGTTCTTTTTTCTTTTTCTATATTTATACACCTTATTAATGGTTTGCAATATGTTATAACTACTGAGTGTTTAATACTGAGTGTTTAACTACTGAGTGTTTTAATACTGAGTGTTTAACTACTGAGTGTTTAAGGAGTGAGTTTAAATACTCATATTTTATTCTTATACTCTGTGTGTTTATCATATATTATTCCTATACTCTGTGTATTCATGAATGTGTGCTTTTTAATGTGCCTACATGAGCAGAGAAGCTGCTCAGGCCGCACAGGCAAAACCTAGCCAACCGTAACCCACTCAATAGAAGCAAGGCACCTGCAGTAAGTCACGTACACCAGGGCTGAGATCATCGCGAACTGAAGCCAAGAATGAGATCATGACATGTTGTGATTTATGGCGCCTGGTACGGCTAGGTACTGCATGAAACCATGCTTTGCGCTGCCGAAAGAAAACTTGTATGAGACAAAGCACTCTCATGGTTGGCATTGTTAAATCATGTAATTGTTCATTGAATCACTTTACACATGTATGAAATATGTTATTCCTTATTAATTCTTTTAAAAAATACGATTGTAAGTGTTTAAGTTTTAATGGTGTCAAACTATGCCTGTATAACTTTTAAAAAATACGGTGGGACTGAAGTTGAAACATATTGGTGGATTTCTAATCCAGTAATGTAAAAATATAAAGAGAGATAAATGGTAACAATAATTACATGTAATAATAGCTAAAAAGTGGAAAGTGTAACATTAATGAAAGGGTTCCATCCTGAGACCTGCAGGGATGTTGCTCGGGTTTATCTGTCCTTTATTGGAATAAACTCTTTTGCACCGACTCTTGACCGTCTCCAGTGAAGTTTTTGACTACACCGTTTTTTGACTAAAGAAGAAATCTAATAGAGTAATTTTATTGAGTTAATTACGTTGGTTAGGGTACGGACCAGGTCTTTTACTGGCCCGGCCGGTCCTTATTTCCGACCGGACAATTGGCGAGGCCAGCCAGCAGATTGAGTCCAGAGGCCGAGAGTTTCTGACCGGGACGGACAGCCTGTATCTGAGACACGTGGCCACATAGGAAAGGTTAAGCAGAATACCTGTTTAACCAAAATTCTGCATTTTAACTGTGTCTGAATACGGGATTTTCCGCCCAGGTGTGAATCTTAAAGTCTCCTCAATCTTGAACCTAGAATAAATTTTGAGTGCAAAAAGCAGTAAATTAAGTATAAAATATTTTACTAAAATACGAAATTTGGATTTTAATGGTGAATTGAAACTAAATAAAGAAAGAAAGTAAACGCTGGAGGGGTAGAGTCGGTGCAAATCTAAATGCAGGCAAAATGCAATAGCAGCTAAATTTGCATGTGTGTGTGTGAACCATGGCTAATAAAATAGTCATCACGTGGGGCTCTTCGATGGTAGGTTCGGACTGAACGGGCGGATGTACTATAGCACGTTACCGCTAGGAGCCTAAATAGGACTGCGGCAGGATAGGAGAATAAAGCGTGCTTAAAGATAAAAGAAGTATTACGCTCTCATGTTGAGGAAGTGGATTGAGTAGCGATTTATAAAGACAGATTTTGTGTTGAGGAAGTGAATCATTTCTGTCTAAGCCCTCATGTTGAGGAAGTGGATTGAGAGGCTAAATATGTGTAAATTGGAAGTGCATCAGGCTAATTAATTTGGAAATAAACCTAGGCAGTGTAAATTAAGTCTGTGTTGAGGAAGTGCATCAGGCTAATTAATTTGGAAATAAAACCTAGGCAGTGTAAATTAAGTCTGTGTTGAGGAAGTGAATCAGACTAGTTCAGCTGAAAGCCTAGGTAATGTACATAAAGTCAGAAGCCGGCAGGAGATAGGAGTCAGAAGACGTACGTGCATGTAAATACTGCTGAAATAGAATACTACTTGAAAATATTTAATCAATGTAAAATTAAAATTGAGTGTCTGATAGTAGGAAAGGCGTGTACAATAAATAATGTCTATATATTCATTTGATTGACTAGTGTGAAAAAGTTGTTTAACAATTAAAACTTTGTAAATATTATTAAAGGCTCCTGAAGCAGCAATACTGATTAAATATTTGTGAAGAAAAGAATACTGATAGCTAAAACATCTTTGGAGGAAAGATAAAGTTTATGGAAGAGGGAAATAGCAGTGAAGACGAGCTATTTTTGCCAGAACACACACACAGAACGGAGATATAGGAACACAAGGAATAAGAACACATTTTTGGTTGGAACGAACCTGTAAGGATGAGGATGGTGTAGAGCAATGGCAAACTGAACAAGAGATAAATCAGAAATTGTGGCAGTTGACAAAATTCATTAATTTGGCACAAGTGCAGGACGAGTTTCCTGACGTGCCGTGGAAAGAGGTGATACGCAGGTGGTGGACACCAAAGACACTTGCAATAGTGTTGGAGCGGGTGTGCAAAAACCCTAATGCTACTGTAGCCATACCTTTAGGTCCAGCATTGGGACTGCCCGCATGGTATGGTATACCAGGGCGCAATAGAGTGACCTCAAATCCACGACTAAGCCTCACAATAGTCCCTAGGAGAGTCAACTGGGAAACAGGCAAATTTGGGTGCATTACAAAAACACCAGCAGGAGACGGAACGGATAGATTAGAATACAATCCCACAAGGGAAAGAAATATAAGCCAGGAGTTACAGTAGATAAGATACTGGTAATGATAAAAACTAAAGATACAGACGAGGAACCAGAGATACGTAGAACAGCACATAGTGTAAGACAGGGCTATATGGGGCAGGAATGGTGAAGGAACAAGGGAATGCAACTCCAAGGGGAGTGGTGATAAACAATCACCCAGATCAAAAAGAATTTATTGAAAAATGCATGAAAAAGTGGCATGGGAGAACAAAAGGAAAACTAAAATGGCCTATACAAGGCACCTTCATGGAAGCATACTGTGATGAAGTGGCAACAAATATAAAACACCATAAGTCCAGAGACACAAGTGAGAAAAGAGAAGGAAAGCGTGCAAGGGAAAGAGAGGTGTTAGGTTGGTTTAAATTCGAAGGGTACCGACACATGCACAAAGATCCACCCCCCAAACCTCCACCAGCAATTAAGAAAGTAATGATAGAACAGGAAGTGAAAACAAACCAGGGACAGCAGAAGGCCACTGCACCTGAGTGGTCTACCAAACCACCACCGCCTTATTCCCCAGATAGTCACACACCGAGAACAGGTATTTATCCAGTACTAGAAACACTTGAGGGAGAGGAGAGACAAGAAGTAGAGGGAGAGCTGCAGGGAAAGTTTACAATGACCCTGACCAAGCAGACTCACAACAAAGAAAAAGACAGAGGATGGACTGCTAATGCTGAAGAAGATCAGCAAGAGAGAATGACAGCAGAAGAGATGGAGAATGGAGAGGGAGAAGAGATGGACTGGTGCCAAAGAGAGCGCACGCCTAACCCTGCAACGCTTCATCTATTGGGCAAAGCATCCCGAGGAACAAAACCTCAAGTTTCTCTGAGCATGAGCGGAGATTCACAAGGAAGAAGAGACAGAGAAAACTACTACCAGAGGTGAGAAGAGAATTCAAGCCTGAAGTAATGAACAGAGTGGATTACTGGCTAAAGGAAGTAAGTGCTCAGACATCACCAAAGAAAGAAAGATGGGAACCAGATGACAGCAGCAGAAGACACACCAGCAGAGATACAGCTGGAGGAGAAGAATACCCCACTCAAGCTGTCAGATTTGCCAATCAACAACAACAGGAAAGGCTGAAAAGACAACAAGAATGGGAACAGGCCAGCCCCAAGACACGAGAAGAACGCATGAAGGAAATGAAAACACTGGATGAGACCATCCGGAGAGAGGAGGAGGAGCTGCGCAGGCTGGAAGCAGAAGAAAAGAGGCTGCTAGCACAGTGGGACAAAATCCGCAAAGATTCAGACAGAGTACTAACAAGCACTCCACACACTGTGAGAATGGAGCTGAGTGGCATCATGACAACCGAGAGTCCACACATGCAGAAGCACAAAAAGTGTTGGAGAATGTGGAAACCAGAGTGCATGAAATGACCAATCGACAACTGCAACAGATTAATGGCACTAATGATTATGTAAAAGTGCTAAGGAATGGAAGAAGAATTGTACCCACAGTTCCCAAGAAGAAGCGATCACGTGCTATCACTCTACCAGAAGAAGAAGAAGAGGAGGAAGAAGAATATGAGGAGGAAGAGGAGCATCTCGTGGACTCATGTGCCCACTGATAACAAAGGCTCAAGGACAAACGGCATATGTAGCCTGGGGATTCGCTGACATGGTGGGACTAGCCAGCAGACTGCCAGATCTAACTGAAGGTGCCAATAAGTGGATCACAGCACTGGAAGAGAGTACAGCAGGAGTGACACTGGCTTTAGGAGACATCAAAGCCCTATTGATGCATGTCGTGGGGAAACACGCCACGGAAGACATCATGAACGCAGCAAACTACCTTTGGTAGTGAAAGGAAACATGGCAGATGGCATAGGCTTTAGGCCTGTTCATCCATCCAAACTGGATGGTGAAAGGCTGAAGGACGATGAATGTCCAACTAAGTTCCTGATAACTTCCAGAAGAAGTGGAGAGATGAAACTGGAAGTGCTTGGAACACCAATGACACCACGAAAAGCCTGAAAGTGATGATAAAGAAAACCATGCCTCCAGAGGTCCAGAAGCGACTGGACAATGTGGTTGGACTCATGAAGATGGAATGGCCATTATTCTCTGAACACATTGTACATCATGTGGAGAATTGGAGAAAAAAACAAAGAGAAGAAGAAGAGAAGAAGAAGCTAACAAAACTTGGCCACCAAATTACAACTGAATGAATTAACTAAAGCAAAGAAGGAGAAGAGCAAGACACAAGCTCCAGTGGTGACCGCAGAGTTATCTCAGCCAACTCCTCCTGTAGTTGTGGCACCGCAGGCACCTGCAACGACGCAACCAATGACACTAGCACAGCCACCACAGGTACCCCCAATGATGACACAAGGAGGTGTGCAACCTGTGCCACCTCAACAAGGGTACACACCACAACAAGGCTACCCGCAGCAGGGTTATCCACAACAGAGCTACCAGCAGCGAGGAAACTACCAGCCACAAGGGGGCTATCCACCTCAAGGAAGCAGGAGGTACAACCGATACCAGACACAGCAGAGACCCAGAGGTGGCCCAAATAGACGTGGAGGATGGAGAGGCCCAATGGGACCATCACCAATGCGTCGCACACAATCCAATCCACAGCTGAACCAACCACAAGGGGCGTTGAACACTTGCTGGGGATGTGGAGAATCTGGACACCACGACGAGACTGCGAAACCCATCCTTGGGAAGGGCCGACGTATGGATGGCAATAGGGGAGCCCAGAGGAGCCTGAGGGGGAATTAATAGGAATAGCCATTTCATCACGACCACAAGAAGAGCCTACCATGACAGTTACGATTTATGATGAAGATCACCAATTTATGGTAGACTCTGGAGCCACATACTCTTGTATTGGAAAATCCGGCTCAAACTCCCCCTTCAGAGTCATCAGTAAAAACAGTAGGCTTCTCTGGGAAAACACAAATAATACCTTTAACACAGCCGGTAGATAGATTACTCTGTCCAATTGAACGAGACTCTGTCAATAAATAATGTGCACCCCAACTGGATTGCACATAGAGTTTCCAGAAGATCACACAACCTACAGGTGGCAGAACACACTGCAGGGATGATGCCCCTAACCAAATTACCAGAAGAACCATACCAAGAAAGAAGTAAAAGAAAATACAGAGTCATGCCCAAGGTATATTGGATTAAACTTCAGCTGCGTTCCCGGCTGCAGCAACTATGGGAAACACGAATACAAAAGCACATCTAGGAGAAATTGGCAGAAGCCCCAGTTGCCACTACATTGCACCCTCCATTATGATGAAAGACAGCAACACCAAGATTATGAAAAGTGATCAACAAGACTCTGCACTATCTGACAGTCCAAATGTGTACATAGGACCACAAGGAGCAGCGGCTGCTGTCTCCCACCAGAACTGCAAGATTGGTTCGCGGTTTCGGGCTCTGTCCCACATGTGACCTTGCTTGTGTCAGAAGGTTATGAGTCCCATGATTTAGGACCTATGGTTAAGGGAGCATTACAGATACCAAATTGGACAAACACATGATGCAAACATACACATTGCCTCAGATAGACAATGCATGAGAATAACACTGACAGCAGTCGATGAGGGAATAGCAGAAAAAGTGATAGTTGATAGGGGACCACAGGATAAGAAATTGCCTCTATTAATGATGGTAACAGACAGGCACAGAGCATTATTGGATCAAGTACCTCAGGAACTGTGGTCAAAACACAAAACAGATGTAGGACTAGTCAAGTCAGCACAGCCAGTAAAAATAAAACTTAGAAAAGACATCACATTGCCATACCAAAGACAATATCCACTGAAACAGCATGCTTGGAAGGATCAGACCTACAATTGAGGGTGATGAAGGGGGGTCCTGGTCAAAACACAGAGTCCCTGTAACACGCCATTCAAACGATTACCGATTGGTTCATGACCTAAGACAAATAAATGCCATTGTAGATGCAGAAGTACCTGTCGTTCCGGACCCACACCTTGCTCTCTAACATCCCACCAAACACACAATGGTACTCAGTGATAGATTTGTTCAGCATTCTTCAGTGTGCCACTACACCCAGAGTCACAGTACTTGTTTGCTTTCACATTTGACGGTCACCAGATAACTTATAGCCGTCTACCACAGGGTTTCGTTTCGAGTCCGTCAATCTTCAATAGAGTACTGGCACAAGATTTACAACATCTAGAGGTAGAAAGCACTGTGATTCAATACGTGGACGACATTCTCATATGTAGTTCATCAGAACAACAATGTGAGGAGGATACCATGACGATATTGTCAGCATTGGCCAAAGGAGGGCACAAAGTTAGCAAGGACAAACTTCAATTCTGTCAGACGGAAGTAGAGTATTTAGGTAGAAAACTGAGTGGAGACAAGAGAACTCACAGATAGAGGCTATAGCTAAGATACCAAAACCACAAACAGTAGGACAAATGCTCTCATTTCTAGGCATGGCAGGGTATAGTCGCTCGTGGATTTGCGATTACGCAATAAAAACAGCTCCATTACGAGCTATGATAAGAGCAGCAGGTCAGGCAGTCAAATCAGCCCAGTTATACTGGACTGAGGAAGCCGAAGGGCCTTCCAAGCACTAAAACAGGATTTGCGTTCTGCTCCAGCACTGGGCAATCCAGACTATTCTAAACCATTCCCTGTATGTAGCTGAGAGATCAGGGTTTGCGAGTGCCGTGCTAATGCAAGACACCAACAGGTAAACAACCACTGGCATATTACAGTACAAAACTGGATAACAGAGATGGGACTGCCACCGTGTTATCAGGGATTGGCAGCAGCAGTTTTTGCATTTCAAAAAGCTCTTCCTTGACAATGGGACATCCAGTGATTTTGTATACGTCCCATCAATTGCATGCTCTGCTCACCAGTCCTCGATTTGTTCTAACCCAAGCTAGGAAAACAGGATACGAAGTCATCCTGTCTGCACCAGAACTCACTATCCAACGGTGCAACACAGTGAATCCAGCAACACGTATGGTGCTGCCAGTAGATGGACATGACTATAGGTAACAGACACGTTCATGAGAATACGAGGATTTGCAAATCAACCAATCCCAGCTGATTTGACATTCTTTGTTGATGGCTCTTGTTTCAGAGACGCCACAGGTAATCATGCAGGATATGCAGTGGTACAGCTAAACAAAGATAATACCTTACAGACGTTCAAACCACCAGTGTACCTCAACCATGTTCAGCACAGTTAGCAGAAATCAAGGCTCTAACAGCAGCCTGTAAGCTGGCAAAGGGAAAGCGTTTGAATGTATACACAGACTCAGCTTATGCATATGGAGTGTGTCATGTACATGGCAACACTTGGAAACAGAGAGGGTTCTGCAGAGCAGATGGAACTCCGGTAATACATGGAGAAGCCGTCTCTGCATTATTAGAAGCAATCCATGAACCAACCGCAGTAGCAATTATAAAGTGTCCAGCACATCAAAAAACAGACACTCTGATAGCTCGAGGTAACAACCAGCAGATGAAGCTGCTAAACGAGCCGCAGTAGGAGAAGTTATGGGTCCAATGGTAGCAGTTGAGGATTGTGAACCACTTACAAATTTGTCATCTCTCATTGCAGCACAAGAAGCAGCTGACGTGTATGAGAAGTCCATGTGGCTAAAGAAAGGGGCCAGACAAGTAACTGAGGATGGACCCCAGAAAGGATTATGGAGGGGTCCACATGGCCATTTTGTGCTGCCTATTTGTTTAACACGCTTTGCTATAAGGAACGCTCACGGACCAGACCATTGTTCCAGGGGACAGGTACTTAGGCGCATACAGGCAGTATGGTGGTCACCATATCTGGCAGCCACCGTAGATAGGACATTGAACGAATGTCAGGGTTGCGCTCTTTTAACACAAGAAAGTCATTCTCAGCCCCTCTGGCTCACATACCAGCGCCAGATGGTCCGTTTAGACATCTATAATAGACTATGTAGACATGACAGAGAGGGTAAACAGAATGAGGTATATCCTAGTAGTGGTTGACAGATTCAGTAGATGGATTGAAGCAACACCAACCGCCAGCCCGGACTAAGTCAGTGGCAAAGTTCTTATGCAGGGAAGTTTTTCCACGATTCGGCTTACCAGACAAGATCAGTTCAGACAACGGACCACACTTTGTAGCACAGGTCATAAAGACAATGCTCCAAATGTTGGGCATTAAACAAAGATTTGGGTGTGTATATCATCCACAATCACAAGGGACAGTGGAACGAGCTAACGGAACTTTGAAAGCAAAACTAGCTAAGATAATAGAGGACAGCAGAGGTAAGCTAAAGTGGATAGATGCTCTTCCGCTAGCACTAATGGCAATGAGATCGCAAACTAACAGAATAACGCATCTAACACCGCATGAAATGTGCACTGGGAGGCCAATGCCTTCCATACTTGAGAGGTCCATATGAAGGGCCATCTCTTGAACAGTTAGAAAATGAGTTTTCAAGTTATGTCCAGCATTTAACTAGAATCCACAGAACTATCTTCCAACAGGTCAAAGGAGCCACTGAGGAAAGAGACGCTGCCATACCAGAGCGCCAACAAACAATACGCCCTGGTGAGTGGGTGTACGTCAAGGTGTTCAAAAGAAAGTGGAACCAACCCAGACGAGAAGGCCCATTTAAAGTTGTCCTTGCTACACCATCAGCCTTAAAAGTAGAAGGTAAGAACGTTTGGTTCCATCTAAACCACTGCTGCAGAGCAAATGAGCCAGAAGGAGCAACTGAGGCAGTCAGAGGAGGAAGGCACACGGGATCCGATGGGGACGGTGACACCGCCCCGCAGGGAGATAGACGATCCCAGAGCCCAGAGGGAGACAGACAAAGGAGCGGTGAGCCCGCCCTGCAGGGGGAGAGACGATCCGACAGACTGGCCGCCAGACGGACCAGCATTAGACGAACCAGTGACAGCGCAACCAGTAGTGGATCCTTACCTCCAAGAGAAGATGTCACAGATGCAGATAGTACACCCTTGATTCAGCAGGACAGTCAGGATCAGATAGAGATATCCATGAATCAGAAGAATCAGGTGACTCAGGTTCAGAAGGAGATAGAGCAGAACAAGGAACTGCAGAAACCCAGCCAAGCTACTACCAAGTCCCTACGCAGACACAATCCCAAGACCAACACCAAGCCCAATCACAGAGTCAGGACCAGGGTCAGATTCAGGTTCCAGTACAAGAGCAACCCCAAGGTCATGTACAGGTTCGGGTACATACGCAAGTCCGACAGAAAGCGGCCCAGAAGCAGGACATGAAACAGGATCAGAAGGAGAATCAGGTTCAGAGCGAGACAGTCCCTATGCGAGATCAGAAACAGAACCCGAAGAAACAGACCCAGAAGAGGGACAGACAGAAACTCCAGACAGGCAGCTGGTGATGTGGATAGCAGTGACAGCAATCCTAGTACTACTAGCATGTCAGATTCCAGATATGATTCCTCAGAAAGAGAACGGTCCCCCGAGACAGGGACAGATGATTGAATGTGCACTAGCAGTAGCAACAGTAGCGGTGCAGGAAGGTAAATGGCCAAAAAGTGACAAACTAAATTTGACTTATGTAAGAACAACCACGCTAAAAAAGATTCTGACTCAAGGACCAGGAGGTCACATATTAGAAAACCAGCCAGCTGATAACAATGCGAAGCTGAAGGAGTGGTGGCAATAACGGCAAGCTGTAGTTCCAACAGGTGTACAGATGAAGTGACAGGAACAACTGTAGATAGGCAACTAGCCCGAAAGCTGATTAAGTCCCTGCCACGCCAACAACGAAGGGGACTGGCAGATGATCAGCCAAAAGCAACGTTGAGGCCTAACAGACAACCCAGGGTATTACAGAAGACCAAGTCCAGTAACAACAGACTAGAACCAAACCGAGAGTAAAACCCGTGATACAGGGAGAAAATATGTTTCGTCAATGGCTACAATATTCTGCTCAGCAGGTTAGCTCTCAGTCCTGCATAGCCTGTTACAATGGCAGGAGAGTCCCTCAAATATTGCCCATAAGTTTTGACGCGTGCTTATTGCATGCTAAGAATGATGGCAAAGAAACTTGACGGATGGTCACAGAATAGAACTAATTGTCCATCCTACATGGACCCTTTATTGGAACATTGGGTACCACAGACGGCCGTTAGAAATGAAAGCACAGTATTCCCATTTTGCATAGTAGATACTAAGACTATGATGGTTAATGGACCAGAAGCCAAAGTACAATGTCACCGCAAGCGAAAGTAGAGAATGGCAACAGTACTTGCACACGATAAATGCGATACAACTGCTAAAGCTAAGTTTCAATGCCAACAGGTGGTGACAGATTATGCTCCATTTAGAGTTCAGCGAAATCAGAGTGATGTCGACATCCCCATACCGTTCCTAGGTGGAGGCACGTATGCTATGGCAGACATTTTCTGGTTATGTGATGACAGCGATCGCTTGAAAGTAAGCTGCCACCACATTGGACTGGGATATGTGCTCAGTCAGGAAAACATCAGTCAGAAAATCAAAACGTATGCTAGGAGCTTGAAGCTTGAAAAAGAAGACAAGGTATATAGCTTGGAATCAGGAACCACGGTGTGCCGTCAGACCATCGAGCGATAGGAGAAGATTGGATTATATCACAAATAGCAGGGTCAGTTCCCCTACTTGGCCAAGCCATAAATGCACAATACATAGCGCGAAACAGTCGTTGGATATCCTATCTTTGGTGGAATCATCAAAGATACGTGAATTGGACAATATCAGCCATAGAAACTGTCCGCGAGCAACTACATACTACATCACTGATGGCGATACAGAACAGGTTTGTACTAGATACAATGTTAGCAGAAGAACAGGGTGTATGTAAATACTTTGGAGATGAGTGCTGCACAGTAATATCCATGAACACAGGACAAGAAGGGAATCTTACTAAGCTTTTAGAGTCACTAAAACAAATGAGGGATGAACAGGTTAAACACTCAAATTGGAACACGAAACAGACATCCATATGGGAGTGGTTTCAGAACATGTCCTGGATCAAAATTCTCCAAACAATAGGAATGGTAGTTGGCTCATTGATTTTGATAGCTATGGTGATCATGTGCTGTGTATTCCCTTGATCAGGATCATGATAGGCAGAATGATGTCATTAGTCACAGGACAGTATCCAATGATGTGGATGTAGGGATAGAGATGAGGCCCATAAAAGTCGGGATGGAAGTTTCATCAGCATACGAAACCCGGCAATTCCATCCGACCACCTAAACCATCTTTGAGTGAGAATGAGTACATCATCATGGATCAGGACATTTGGCAAATTCAGGAATAAATTGAATCAAAATGACAGAACACCAAAAACCAAACGAAGTAGAAATAGACCAGGTAAGAAACAGAGGGAAAGCCCAACAATATAATGAAAAACTACAACCCCTTTTAGACATGTTACCATATGGACCGGTAACACTAGCAAACTCCAAAACAAAATTACAACACTATACAGTCAGTTCAATCTAAAGATTACCCCTTGTTGCCTCCACCCTACAGATTTTGTTTAACTGCTGTTTGTTGTGAAAGATGGACAACAAGAGTATATCAGGAAGCTACAGGATTAGTTATAAGATGTAGCAAGCTAAAGCTGTCATATACCTACGAGCTAGTAAATAAGACCTATTGCATGCCCCTAGTTACCACAACAGAGAAGGAAGTAATTAGCATTCAGGCAGGTACCACAACTTTGTTTACAACCTACCCAGCATTGACAAGACAGGGCAGTGATCATTTAGGCAATTGTCAGAAAAATGTGAGTCAATGCATAGACGACACTTATGTCTACGCCTCCTACACACAGGAAAGAAACCCACTACTAAGTACCGAGCCTGCCCAAAACATAACGTTGTGCCAGTAGAGGACTAACTGTCTGTTATTCTTTTAATAGATACAAACATGGCTGAAGGACAAGGAAATGCCGGAGCAGGCAACCAACCGAATTATTCCCCTCAGTTAGGGCAGAGTCAGGAAAGTTGGGAGTACTGGAGAAGCCAGAATTATACACTAGGGCCACAACCTCAACCCAGGCCACCATTGCTCAGCAATTATCAGATTACTCTGGCCAGCACAGGATACACCACACAGTCAGTGCATGGGAGCGTCCACCGCCACCTCCATACTCATGGTCTACCATGGAACCTAACAGTGCGCTGCCATCAACGTCAGGGTCATGGCCGCCAGCAATGCCGACCCAAGGAGGGTTTGGGCTGCAGCCACCCCCAGGATCCATGCTAAGGCAACTACTCACTCAACCAACGCCACACTCTCAGGCCAGATGTGGACCGCGCCAGTTCCACCACGCTCACAACCACCAAACCCACCGGTTAACTGGAATCAAGTTCATATGATGAACCAGGGGACATGGCATCCCAACCATGTCGTCATGTCAGAGATGCTTGCACAGCAGGGCGCATCAGAATCTCTTTATAACTCTAAGGGATCACTTCAGCTCCTTGACGCACAAGAAACTCCACCCCTGATTGGTGCACTACCACGTTCTCTACCCAGTCTACAGCGTTCGTGGCATTTAGATGCCGAGACAGAGAGGGGAAGATGCACCAAGTCAAGTTGCGGATCCATACAATCCATTGGTACCACTAGCCGACCTGGCAGCAGGACAAGCTGCAATGGGGATCACGGAGCAGCAAGGACCTCACACCTCACTGACGCACGTCCACGCTCAGTTTCCCCACAACCTCAGACATGAGCTTCACTGATGGATATTCTACGGACTCCATACATCAATATAGTCCAACCACGCCGGATCCAAGACCACAGGCTCCAATGCCACTGCCATGGGAATCTCCCACAGTTCATTCTCCTCAACAGCAAGCGATGACGACACACCACGCGCTGAGCAACACAACTTCCCGGAGGACTACGACCCCTTAGACGAAGTGCACGAATTCTGGCCTATTCCCTTGCTACATCTACAACCCAACAAACACCTGATGATTCTACATCTACAACACAACAAGCACCTGAAGATTCCACTCCAGGGACATTTCCCCAGCCACCACTGATGGGATCCTGATTATTGGGGTAAGATGCCCTGCAAGAGTTCAACCAACTCCTGAGTGAGATGCAGCCTGCAAATCGCCGCCCGTAGGAGACAGACCGAGCTTTGGGCCGCATAGCACGAGACTCCGTCAGCAGAAGGGACAACTTCGCAGAGCACCGCCAAGCAACAGACCTTCAACTCTTGAGAGAATGTTGTAACACCCTACAAACCCGCTGTGAACAACTGGAGAAACGCTGTGAGCAACTGGAAACAGCAATGTACATCGTCCAAATGAAGTAACTGTTCCTCTAGGGATGGACATTTTTAGTCTCATCACTGGAAGTTTTTATATATTTTGTATATGTTCACTAAGTGTTAACTTTGCAAATTTCACCTCTTACGTCGATTTATGCTTGCACAACATATTATAGCAAAAAAACAGCTCACGCACATAATCATTTCATGCACAGAAGTTTTGAGCTTGCTTAAACTTATGTTAGCCAAAAAACAGCACACGCCAAAGTAACTAGTACACATGTTTATGTAAGGTCCTGGATCCTTGTGCACACATGTACACATGTTGAACCGCTGAGTCTCGGGTGGGCTAGGCATTCTAATGTCAATGATTCCCCTTGACCAGAACGAGGACATATTTGATTTACATTTTCTTTATTTCTCATATTAAGATACAAGTGCTGTTTGGATCGGATGCAGACATGTGTTGAACCAAAGATCATGGGTGGTACTTTTATTGTCACCTAATCCACACTTCTCTCACGATGC